>NC_031777.1:29306415-29307746 GCF_001522545.3 Parus major | reverse complement strand
GAGGGCGGCGGTGCCGGGACATCGCCTTCCCTTCCCTGCGGGATGGTCGCGCTTGCGGAGGGAACGCTTTCCACAGGATCGCCTGCGGGATTATCCAGTCCAGCCTGCGAGCAGACACCAGACACAGAACCGAGTTGGAAGAGAGCGCTGCATGCGATCTGGTCCAGCCTCTCTTGTCCCGACAGCATGAGATTGTGTCCAGAGGTTTCTGGAACATCTCTAGAGAGGGAGACTCCACACTCTTCTCTGGACAATCCGTTCCAGTGCATGGTTATCCACACTGGAAAGGTTTCCATCCCTTCCCCTCCCGCAGGTCTGCCCCGCACGGAGTAACCGCAGCCCGTGGGATTGCTGAGCTTGGAGGGGCACGCTTTTCACAGAACCACAGAAGTGTTGAGGTTGGGAAAGACCTCCAAGACCATCAAGTCCAGCCTGTGATTGATCACCAGCCCAGACTCCAGATACGCTTTTCGCTCTCCCTGGTGATTGGAAACTGAGATTTTGGGCACGAGGGTTGGACTCCCCTCCTGCCAATGGTGGATAACATTTTTGCTGGAGTTGGAGGACACTGTTGAAGCTCCTAGGAGTGATAACTACTTTCCATCCAGGAGAATGATCACGTTCCTGGGATGCTTAGATTAGGTTTAGGATTTCAAAAGTCGGCAACTGTTTAATAAAAAGCTCATAAGCAGAGTGGAAACAAGGACAAGATTAAAGGAATTTCCTCCTCACTTCCTGCTAGATCAGATCCCTTAGGCTTCTCTTCTGCCATATGAATCTTGTATTTCTTGTCAGACACTAACAGAGTTTCAAGAGGAGGAAGAAACCCAGATAAACATCTGGCAGCGTGTTAGGGAAGGAGCATGTGGTGTGGAACCACCTTCTCCTCACCCATACAAACATGCACATGTACCTGCTCTCACCAGCCAGGGAAAGGACGAGGGATTGATTATCCACTTCCTCAGGAAAACTGACTGATAAACAAACATGGATGAAATGGACAGGGCGAGCCACACTCGATGTATTTTAGGATCTGGTGTGACACATGGAAGGGACTCTCAGCTGCCAGGACCTGAGTGCTCAAGTTTCTGCCACTTCAGGTCCTTGAAGCACCCCCCCTAATCCAGGTGAGCAAGGCAGGCCCAGCTTTGGTGATCATGGTGAGGTCACGGTGGTGAGGCAGGTCTGGGACCAGGCTGAGAATCAGCAACAGCTCAGGGGCCATTCTTCAGGAGCCATTCCAGCAACACAGGATGTTCTCGGCACCGGGAGACAGCACGGTGGCTGCCAGCAGGTCCATAGGGATGAGACAGGTGTGAGGGCAAGCAGGG
>NC_031777.1:29205217-29306070 GCF_001522545.3 Parus major | reverse complement strand
GTATCAGGAGGCTCCATAGCCTGGTACAGGGATGCTGCAGGGACAATCTCCACGGGGGCCAGGGCTGAGCTCCATGAGAGCCCCAGGCAGGGTGGGGTGGGATTTTTCAGAGTGCTGAGTGCCCTCAGAGGCCTGAAACTTCTCCTGGAGACAGGGAACACTGGGAATACCAGGGCTGTGCCAGCAGGAAGGTCAGGCCTTGCAGCTGGGATTGCACCAGCCCAGGCTTGCCTGCCCTGACCCTCTGAAGTGACATTTCAGGTTACTTCTGACTGATCTAACAGCGAGCTGCCCGCAGGAAAACCCACCTTGTGTTTCCTTGTGTTCCCCCAGGCAAGTCCATTCCATAAAACCCTCCAGTGAGAGAGAAGGTGAGCGATGTTCCCCCAGATCAGCAGCTGGGCCCGATTCCCCACAGCTGCTAGGGTGTTTGGATTCAGCAAAGGTGAGGGGGACCCTTCTCCAGGGTCTCCAGTGAACCTCTGCTTTTGGCAGCAGCTGCTGCTACACCTCTTCAGCTGCAACACAAAAGTGTTTCCTTCATCTCTCTGAAGTAAGATGTCCATGAGATCCAGATTCCTCTGAGCTGGGCACAAGGATAACCCACTAAAGACACAAAAAAAGTTCATGGCAGATGCAGAAACTAAATGCAGATTCTCCTAGTTCTCATTTAGCTTCGAAGTTTTAGCTCCATGCAGCGTGAGAGGATAAATCATTTATAATTAAAAAACAAACCACTTATTTTTAGCTGCAAATCTACCAAAGTGCATGCAATTAGCAGATATAAATCACTTCCTGGCTCGCAGGCTGCTCAGCACAGCACATAAATGAAAGTTAAAGCATACGTTTGGGGAATACGTGGTACATCTGCTCTCAATCTGCAGCATTTGGAAATCAATACAAATATTCTCCCTGCTTTAACCATGCTGCAGTCTGTCATCCCACAGGGGAAGGGCTAAAAATATATTAAACAAAGGAACTGGAGTGGACACAGCCCTGAGGACCCTGAAATGGATAGCACGGAGTATCCACAGCGATCTGATGGCAAAAAGAATTCCAGGTAGGGACAAGCAGTGGCTTGGAAAGGCAAATTGGAGTTTCTCCTCCTTGGTCTCAGGGTGTTGGGGAGATGAAGTGCACATATAAAGCTTCAGAAGGTGACTCTGGGGAGAAGAATCAACCATTTGATACGTGGCCAGAAATTTTAAAACAATGACAGGATTGTAGTCAATATCTTTGTGGAATTAGTTCCCGCAGGGAAATGTATTATCCACAAAACTTTCTTATTTTTTTTTATTTTATTAAAAGATAGCAAAGAAACTGTCTGGGAATGATTTGTAAGTACAATAAACCTCACAAGAGGATGATAGGCAAAGCATTTTAAGAGAATCGTGTCAGAAGTACAGCAAAATAAAAGAGAAACATTACACATTTGTAGTTACTGACAATGTGTGTTCTTAAGTATCATGTCACATTAGAAAAGAATCCTTGTTTCCCTTTCCAGCTTTCACTAATATTCCTATTAATCTAGACCAGATTTTTTGATTCCACCATTTGAGGCCATATCAATCATCCTTTTCCCCCTTGAAATTCAACTGGAATTACAGCAGCATGTTCAGGCTTCCAGAGTGGAAGCTGGAAGTGAGGGTAGAACTTCCCTGGATTCCTAGGATCTGTGCATCCATGGAAAGATCCAGTGTAAATCTGTAAATCTGATTTTTAAATTATGAGGTGGAAAGCAACAATTGCTGTTACATTTAAAGGTGGAAGATTATGACATAATTGACACTGAGTTCTTTAGGAAAGGAATTCTGTCTAAGGTGAAAACATTATCCACTTGGTGCCAGCTTTATTTTCCAGTGGAGTTTCAGGAGCAAGTACAGCATAAACATGTTTCTTTAAAAGGGATGGGAGATATGAGAATAAATAGCTTTATCCTGAAGGCAGCAGGTCAGGCCAATGAGGAGAAGTGCATTTGTGCCAATCTTTGCAACAGCTCTGTCTCCTCAGGTGGGATTTTTCCTTTCCTTTGAGAGGAAAGCAAAGGCTCAGCAGCCATAGGGAAGGTGGCAGGGAGCACTGTGGGGTCAGGGGACAGGGGTGGCCCTGGGGAATGACACAGGGAGCGTCAGGAGCTGCAGGTCAGCCTCGTTCAGATCATTTCATTCAGTCTGTGGTCTGGGAGCACTTGGAAAATTGGCACAAAACTACGGAAAAGATGAAAGGAGAAGCCTTGAAATAGACCACAATTCTTTCATGTGTGAATTACACTGGAATTTTATATATATAAATAAATATATGTATATTTATATCTCAGGAGGACTCTGTTCTTTACATCCCTGAATTCCATGCCTCCATAACATGAAATGTCACCCTTCAGGGGGGTGACAATGGAACACAAACACCAGCAACTACTTCATAACATATGCAAATATTGGCACGCTTATTACACATTAGTTTTGTTGTTGTTATGACTTTATTTTTTGAAGTGGCACCCCGGCCTTTCATCACATTTGACATCCATTGTGCTGGGCACTTTGGAATTGTTCATTTAAGGAGCAGACGTGGTGCAGACAGTGGGAGAAGTGTGTGACAGCAGCAATTCCAAACACTCACCCAGGCTGGGCATTCACACTTCAGGTGCTGAGCTTTGGAGTTATCCTTAAAGGAAACAACAATTATTTTATGTTTTTCTCATTAGCTCCAGAAGGGAGCCTGGAAAAGGAGGACATGGATTTACAGCTCGGTTTGGACATGAGCAAGGTGTTCTTTTGCAAAACATCTCAGGTAATTTCAGGTGAAATTGCTCCATAACTTCCAAGTTCCTCACGCAGAGTTTGCTTCTTCCAAAAGGAATCAACCAACCCAATCCTCAAAAAATCTAATTCAGAGAGGAGGTTTTTGGGGCGATAGTTTGGAAAACTGAACCAATATCACACCCAAGTGTCATAATCCATCACTTCCCACCACTTGTGGGGAGCCCCAGCCCTTCCTGCCAGGAAGGACCACAGCATCTTCAGGTTGAACAAGGAGATTTCTTCACCTTCCTGAATCAACTTCCTTCTCATCTTTGTGGTCAGGCACGTGAGGCAGTAAAACACTTCAATCACAAGAGGAAGGAGAACATCACAATTTTTGCAGGAGGAAAAGAGATTCCAGGGCTGGTGGTTTGACAGGTTAATAAGAAGGCCCTTAGTCAGCCTTTACAATTTATTTACTTGCAAGTCTACACAAGGATTTGGCATCTTAAACAGGTTTTTATTCCAACAACATTTCCATTCACCTTTAAGGCTTCCAATTAAGACAAACACTGGGGATCCACAGGTGGAATTTACATGGAAGTTAGCAGGGCTTTGGCAAAGCCCCTATAGCAGGGTTTAGGTATCAGCTTTATAAACTTGTATTGTCCTATCTAACATCTCGTATTTTCCACTCACTTTGCATGTAAAACTTTTATTGCTATCAGCAGGAGTTTAGCACAGCACTAACCCAGAGATGTGCCCTGATACGAGCTGAGGTGCCCCGTTCACTTAGAACAATTTGGCTGCACTAAATCTTCGTGGAGAATGTTTGGTTTAGTTCCCCCATAAACCTGGATTTATATATTTTGGCTCCTTTTATTTTGACTCTGGTGGCTGAATTTGCGATGGGTTTAAGTGACTGCAGTCCCACTGCCAGAGCTGCAGCACAGTGGGGATTTCTCCTTGTGTAAATACAGGGTTTTGTCTGGCAGGATGCTGAGGGCACCGACCTGGTGGGGTTTCAGTGAGATCCTCCAGGGCGAAATTCCAGCCCCAAGAGTGTCTGTGGTCCCTCTCTATGGCCCTTTGTCCCAGTCACAGCACACAATACAGCTGCTTATCTCCTTGTGAATCACAAACACTAAAATGTTTATTTTCCTGTGTTATGAAAGCTCACTTCTATCTGCAACAAAGAATTATGGCAATTATGAGGATGATAAAGACATTTTCTCCCTCTAAAGTTCTGTGAAATTTAGCTTTCTCTCACATGGGTGTGGGGGTTTTAAATAAAATAGTATTTCCATCATGGCTTCAGTGGGATTTTTTTAAATTCTTTTCCTCTATTTAGAGTTGATTTTTTTTAAAAATCCATTTCAATTCCAGTGAAAATGGCTCTGATCTGATAAAGGAGATGAAGTCACTGCACAGGCTTACTATTTTATTTCCATAAGGTTTGAAAGTTTTGTTCCCTGCAGTGTTTTGGAGCCCAGGAGTATTCATCTGTTTTGTAAAAGGAAGGTTCTACAGAACAACATTTGGTCACTGTTGTCTGAATTTCATTATTCTGTTCTCCAGACTAGCAGAGGGGAAAAGTGCAAGTTAGCTGGGTCACAGTCTGAAATGTGAGAGCAGTCAACTTTTTCTGAAGTTTATGGGAATGAAAGGAAATTTAATACTGTTCAAAAGAAAGATTTAAAGTTGCATCATGTGAAAACAATCGGAGAAGTTTAATCCCGAGGTCCTGGGTTATTTGGTAACTTACATGACCATTTGTCAGCCTGCAAGAGATGAAGTTGGCTTTGCCTCTGTTAACAGTTGGCCTCTGTTTTGGGGTGGTTTTGCAGTGCCAAAGGAACAAACAGGAGTTAGAGTGGGTTTATAGAGCACAGCTCGTTCTATTCTTCTGCAGCCTTTCAGCTCCTGCCATTCTGCGCGGCTCCTCGGGCTCTCCCACTGCTCGGGGAACACGTGCTGACAAGCCTTTCATGGGAGAGGGGCTGCAGGGCCTGACAGCTTCTCAGACTTCTCAAAAGCTGAATACATATCCATAATTTAACCTTTACCTCTCAGCCCGCTCCAGGCCTCATCCATTTCATTGTATGTGGAATAAAAGCCATGGGACCCTGGGATGTAACTGAATACTTCGTGTTTTGTAATGTTTCCAGTGTATCATTTATGCTAAAAGATGTTGATTGAAACATTCTTTACATTTAGATCAGTTTCTGTGGAGCAAATTGAAGTGAAAAATCTACTGAGCTTTGAATGCATAAAAACTAGAGAACTTTTTCCAGAGCGTCCCAGCACAAATTCCATCAAATAACTCTTAGCAAAGTCTCTTGCTGTTAAGAAAATTCTCAGGAAATGTAGCCTGAGCCTCCCTTTATCATCTCCATCCTCCCTGGATTTGGCATCAGCGCCTCCTGTGTTTGGCCACCACTCCACAGAAACTTAAAATAATGGGTATCATTATTAAAGGGGGAAAAAACTGTGTCAAAACAAAGACAACTTGGTATTAAAGGACATTTGAAATACTGTTTTGGGGGAGTTGAGTCCCACAGGAGTAACTTTTAAGATCTTTGGGGTGTGCAGGGGGTCGTGGACATGCAACTGGACCAGCTGAGGTTTAATCATTAACTCAGGATGGAGCCTCTTCCCCTGTATTTCTCAATGCAATTAATTTATAAGTTGCCTTTACCAGCTCTGAAAATAGGGGTTGATGTGGTTTCTTTTTCACCTGATCATTCAGTAACTCCTCAGACATCCATGCTGGAGCTTGTGAAGTCTTGTGTTCCCACACAGAACTGCAGAAAAGAAATGAAATCTGGAGAGGAAAACCACTGTGTATGGAGAAGGTGGTAATATGGAAAATGGTGAAGGAGGCCAAAAAAGGAGGGAAAACTGGAAACAAAGAAAGGGAAAAGGAGAGGAGAAGAAACATGTGAATGTAAGATGAAAATCCAGTGTGCAAGCTACAAACCATTGTGCATAATTGTGAGGAATTGGTGCACAGTGACAGGAATCTGTTGCACTTCCCTGGATGTAAAAACCAGTTCCTGTGAAACCCCAGTGGTGTTTGCTGTTTACATCAGCCCAGTTGTCACTGCAGAAGAAACCAGAAGGAGCTGAGTTCTGTCCACAGAACAGTAAACTGCACACACATACATGAGGACATCCAGGTAGTTGGTGGCTTTTCAATCCCTCTCTCTAAAACTGAGAGGTGCAGCTCAGCTGCTTTTTATGAGACATCTGTAACAGTCCCTTCAAAACAGAACATTAAAATTGCCTTGGATTCCTTTAATAAGAGTCCACCAGTGCAGCCAGGGAGCTGAAACCACAAATGTCTAATTTCACTTCTGCTGCTGTTTAATTTGAATTGATCCATCCCATCTCTTTTTTATTATTATTTATTTAATTTGAGAAAGCAACAAAATAACCTTACCTTGCTCGTTCTGCCATAAATAATATCAACAATGAATGCCTGAAATGCTGCCAGAAGCTGCCCTGTCCCACCTGCTGCTGGGAGTGAGACCCCAATTAACAGCCCTACACTTTGCACATTTTTGCTTGGCAATAATTTTTAAAAATTAATTGCTTCATGTTACATTCAATTTTTCTACTGTCCATACAACCTAAAAATTCAACTTCCACAATGGGAATGATTTAATAAGGAGGACACTGAAAGGTAAAAACCAGTAAGTGTGGAGGAAGCTCTGACCTCTTGAAACTGGAGAGAGCTCGGGTACTCCTGAAAACGACACTGAACTGGGCCAAATGCATTTTAGCATTCCAATAATGTCATATTTAACTATTTAAATAACACCTACATACTAATTAACTTCTTCAGCCTAAGCTGCACATTACTGAGGCTGTCATTTTGCTTTGGAAAAGGTTCAGCTTCACTCTGAAAGTTGTAGGTATCTGGAACTAGGCAGGACCATCATTTAAATCCATCTATATGTATTTTTTCCTCTGTCATCCAAGTGGTCAGAGAACAATCCAGGTCAAACAGCTGGAATTTCTTGCAAAAGGAGAAACACCTCTAAACTGCTGCTGAGTCAAATGAAACCCCACCACTGTTTAAAAATCACATTATTTCCTTTCATAGGAGCTGAGCAGCTGATTAATGCCCTCATAAAGCATCTTCTTTGAGGCTGACTGTAATTACAGAGTATTACAACACTTTTATCTTTGGGCTGTGCTGGCACAGGATGGATTTGTAGTGTCTGTCTATGGTTTTTTACCCAGACAGGTGACCCCAGAGAAGGCAAAGCCCCCTGTGCTGCTGGCCCTGCCCAGTGCTCAGCCTCGGTGCTGCCAGGAACAACCATCCCAGTGCTCCCTGCTGGAGCTGATCATTCCTGAGGGTCTCCCAGCCCCACCACGGGAGGTTAATGGCACTGTGGAGGGACACACATGACCGGGAATTTTGTGCCAGAAACAACACAAGCACTCTGCTTTGTGAACTTCCTCAGTTCTCCACTTCCCTGCAGCTCCCCCCGTCTCCCAGGAGCGCTGGATAAACACGGAGTCAGATGATTCAAAGCTTTGCACACTCACTCGCTCTGACTCGGGGCTTGCTTGGCCCTTTATTCCTTCCAAAACTCACCTTTTTTTCCTTTCCTTTGTGCTCTGGATGTGAGGAGGGACTAGAAATAGCCGAGGAGGGATTGTGGGGTTCCAACATTGGGGGCTGCAGCACATCTGAGAGTCCCCCTGGGGCACCCAAAGGGCACCTGGAGGGAGCAGGGCATGGCAGGTCCTTCCAGGTGGCTCTCACAGAGGAGGGGAGGGAGCTGAATCCATCTGAATTGATGCAAAGTCTTTCTAAATCATGTCATGATATCAAATATATCTATGAAGTGCAGCAGAACTCCTTTGTTCTGCTCATCCTGGCTGCTTCTAGAAAGGTCAAAATTGTGGCAAATTAAATGTGCCACAGGCAGGATTTTTCACCAGCCTTTGCCTTGCTGTGGTAAAAGGGGCCTTAAAGCTCATCCAGTTCCATGGGCAGGGACAGCTCCCTCTGTCCCAGGCTGCTCCAAACCCATCCAGCCTGGCCTTGGGCACTGCCAGGGATCCAGGGACAGCCCCAGCTGCTCTGGGAATTCTATCCCAGGGCCTGCCCACCCTGCCAGGGAACAATTCCTGCCCAGTATCCCATCCAGCCCTGCCCTCTGGCACTGGGAGCCATTCCCTGGGTCCTGTCCCTCCATCCCTTGTCCCCAGTCCCTCTCCAGCTCTCCTGGAGCCCCTTCAGGCCCTGCAAGGGGCTCTGAGCTCTCCCTGGAGCTTCTCCTCTCCAGGTGAGCACCCCCAGCTCTCTGAGAGCAGAGGGGCTGCAGCCCTGGGAGCATCTGATCCCCATCCTCATTCAGATCCAACAGCTGAGCCTTGGCTGCTCTCACACGCTGTCACACGAGGAGCCTGGATGAATTTCAGACCTGAACTGTTGCTCCTCACCAGGATTCCTCATCCTAATTAAAACTTAATTTGTTCCCTGCAATCAAGCTGTACGTGTGGAGCTGAGCCTTCAGCCCAGAGGAGAGTGGGAATTGCCAGAGCTGAAGTGCAGGTGGGGTGCTGGGAGCAGCACTGACCTGTGAAGCCATTTCCCAGAATGGGGAATAGGGCTCTTATCCTGTGGATTCTGGCTCATAATCACAGCCTGGGAAAACAGAGGCAGCAAAACCAAATCCTTCTCTGTTTTGGAGCTTTTATCCCTTCCACTCTCCATATATTCCACCTCACTGCTCCCACCTCCACCCCAGTACCACGTCCTGATCCTGTTCCATTCTCACCACTCCTCCCTGACCTGGTCCTTCACCTGCAGCCTTTGGCCCCAGCCTGGCCCTGCTTTATTCTGGTCCCAGCTCAGCATTTCTGGGATCTTCCCAGAGCCTCTCACAGCTGGGGAATGTGAGGGAATACCAAGGGAAGGGATGACACAAACTCCTCTGGTGATGGTGAAAAAGCAGAGAGACACTGGAATGTGCTGATGTCCCACATCCCTGGTCAGTGTCTGAAAACTGAGGGAACAAATGGGATTTAATTTCATTTAATCATTGTTTTAGTTCATCTGCTGCAGCTTTCTCCACCTGAGCCTGGGTACAGCTGTCAGTGCTGTGATGGGAACATGCCAAAGAACACATTTTTTTCACTGGTACCCAGAAGTTTTACCCAAAACTCTACATGCTGAAGATCTAGGGATTAGATTTTGGGTTTTATCACATGGAATTACCCCATCAATAACAGCACTGTGCAGTGTTTTCCTGAACTATTTTAGGCAGCTTCAAATGTGTGGGTTGTGCCAATATTTCTGCATGGGATGCCATCCTTAGGGACCAGCTGGACAGCCTGCACACTCCCCAAGGCTTCAGAAACACAGGAATTGTGGCTGAATCCCAGGATTAGTGATGAAGGCACAACAGAGTGAGGTGTGGCAAGACCCTGCCTCGGCTGGAGGTGGCCCAGAGACTCTTTACCAATGCTGCCATCTAGAGAGAGATACTTCATCTCCAGGATGGAAAATCCTCCAGAAAACCAGGATTTCAGAGCTTTTGTGCCTCAAGCACAGGGGTTCAATCATCCCCCTTGTGCTGGGAATCACCATGGACACTGGGAATCACCATGGACACTGGGGATCACCCTGGACACTGGGGATCACCCTGGACACTGGCTCCTGCCAGCTCAACTCCTGGCTGTGACACTTCTGCTCAACCTGCCAGGCTGGGACAAGGAATTCCTTCCTGAGCACTGTTTGGGGCTGGGCTGAGCTCTGCTCTGGGCTGTGGCTGCTCTTCCCAGGAAGCTCTTGGGATGTGTTTCCATCTCTGTGCAGTGCAAACTACGCCCAGAAACGAGATCCTGCCTTACGTAAAGGTTACAACGCTACAGCTGAGACATCTGGATCTCATCGGGCTCCTCTGGGACAGGAGTCCTGAGCTTTGGCCTGGAGAGAGGCAGAGAAAGAGCAGGAGTCATTTTTCATGCAAATCTCCATCTGCAGAGGGGCTGATTCTCTGCAAACCCCTCCATGACCACGGCTTTGGCAAAGGCAGCCCATCAAGTGCTGCATGGACTGACCGTGCTCCCCTGTTCCTGCACTGTCCCTGACCTGGAAGGGATCCACCAGCATCCAACCCAGGGGTAAATGTGGATTTCCTGAGGAAAACAGGACTAACTGAACATTGGGAGTTTCCCATACTGGAGCTGCACCAGCTGTCCTGAAGCACAGCCACATTCCCTGCGTGTGCTGCACAGTCAGGGACGTGCTGGCACAGGGGCAGCTGCCAAGAGCTGCATCCTGCTCAGTGATCCAGCAGGCAAATCCACCCAGGCTTCCCCAACAGGGATCTCTGGCCAGCAGCCACAGAATCACACATCCATTTAGGCTGGAAAAGCCCTCTCAGACCATCGAGTCTGACTGTTGCCCACAACTGCAAATCCCACCTCTAAACCACGTCCCCAAGTGCCACATCCACATGGCTTTTAAACCCCTGCAGGGATGGGGACTCACCACTGCCCTGGGCAGCTGTGCCAGGGCTGGACAGCCCTTTTGGGGAAGAAATTTCCCCAAATATCCAACCTAAACCTCCCATGGTGCAATTTCCTCTTGCTGAGTCGCCAGTACCAGAGAGGAGCCCAATCCCCAGCTGGTTTCAGCATCCTGTCAGGGAGTTGTAAGAACATTTCCCCATGGCACAAAGCTCCAAATCCCATGAGCCAGAGAGGCAAGGGCTGCACAGGCACAAATTGTCACAGGGGGAAGAGTTTGGGTTCTACTGTGCAGCTCCTGTGGGAAGGAGCAGCTGGAGGAACTGAGCTGAGATAAAGCCATGAGAACACAGGAAACTTTGCCTCTCATTCTGAAGGTGCTGAAAGAATTTGGGAGCCCCAGGAGAGGAGAGCTGTGTGTCACCAGCGAGCTGTTAGCACCACTCAGCACCAGGATGGGCAGAGAGCAGCTTTTAGCACAGTTTGACTGAAAAACACTCACAGTTCCATTAGGAGGAACCCAGGACTGAGCTGCTTTAACGAGAGGCCAACCATAAACTCACAGGTCACTTGTTCACACAATGCTTGAAAGGCAAATTAGAGCAGCCAGATTGTTTTTCCCCCACTAATCCCAACTTCCTGGTTTAGGGCTCTGCAGCCAGCCATGAGGGAAACCTCTGGAACAATCCTGCCAAGGGAAGCACTGGGCAGGCACAGCACCATGGTGTGGAAAGTTCTCCCAGCTTCAGGCACAGGTTCTTCCTGGGACCTACCTCTAGACTTATTTACATCTGGTTTTTGAGGGTTTTTATCCACCCCCCAGCAGAGCTGTCAGTGCAGATGGAGCAGCAGAGACCCCTCGCCTGTCACTGTTGAGATAAAAATCCTTTTGTTAGCACACCCAGTCTCCCCTGGAAGTGGTGCTGGTGGGTCAGGATGAGGGTGGGATGTTCCACATTCCTGGATAACAGAGCTGCTCCCTCAGACCTGCCAGGGACTCAGCCTAAGTTTCTGCCCCAGGCAGAGGGTGAGATGGGACATGGGGATTGCAGGATTTGGGTGGCAAAGACAAGCAAACCAAGAGGGACAGGACCTAAACTCATCCCACTAACGTGAGTACTTCCAGGAAAAGGGCAGGAAGGTGCAGCTGCACAGCCCTAACATCAAACCAAGCCACAGCTGTTTCCAAAGTGACCCCCTTTGTGCCCTTGGATAAGATATTGCACATTAATGCCTGCAAATCTGATTATTCCAAGGCTCTTACTGTCCACATTCAACCAAACAAGCTCATCCAAACCAGGATAAAGAATTCATGCTTCTTTCCCAGGAAAGTTTCCAAGATAGTAAAAAAATCCTGTGAATTATTGAAGAATTTAGTGTCTCTGTTATTCCTAGAGCCTTTTGCTTAAGGAAAAGCCAGGAGTCCACAACCCAAAGGCTGTGTAAGGAGCACCACACCAAACCTGCCAGCAGCGCTGGGACAAAGAGAGGCAGCAAAGGGGACGAGGGGTGCTGAGGGCTGGGGTTTATTGGCTATCCTTAGCAGCAAAACAGTGTTCTTAAATACAGGGAGAAAATCAATATTCCTCTTTCAGTGGCAGCTTGACAAGGGAAGGGGCTGGGCTGCCTGCCTGCCCCAGTGCACACTCCAGCACAGGGGGGCTCTATGTGATGACGGTGGGCCCAGAGCGGCCGGTTCTTTCGTGGAGCTGGGAAAGTTTCAGTGCAATGGAAATGAGAGGTGCCAACATCACCTGCAGGGAGGAAAGAGAGGGCTCAGAACTGCAGAGCAGCACATGCAGCCCTCCCACACTGTACCCCTCAGCACCCAGATCAGCCCAGGTCACTCGAAGCTCAGCTCTCCTGACCAAAGGCTGCTTTGGGCTCCCAACCTGAGCTCTGGGACCAGTGACAGGGATGCAGCGCTCAGAGAAAATCCCAAGCTCCAGTGGTGCTGCTGCCACCCTCCCTGTGCTGTATCCCAAACTCCACCTCAGTGCAGGACATTTAAATCCTAACTTCCCCCCCAGGGAATGGGGGATTTTCAGGTTTTTTGTCAATTATGGCACAGTGAATTAGGCACAAAGAGCCCACGGAGTGTTTGCTGGGGAATACAGAATCAGAGAATGTCCTGAGTTGGAAGGATCTCCAAGGATCATGAAGTACAACTGCACAGACACTGCAACAATCCCACCCTGTCCCTGGGAACATTGTCCAAACACTCCTGGAGCAGTGGCTTGGGGCTGTGACCATTCCCTGGGGAGCCTGTTCAGTGTCCAACCATCTTCTGGGTGAAAACCTCTTTCCTGATACCCAGGCTAAAACTAAATACAAGAGGAGGATCCTTTTCCTCCAGTGCCTACAAGAGCTCAGCACCATTTGTAAATGATATTGCAGAACATTGCTGAACTCAGTACAGAGCAGGCCAGTCTCACCTTAGGTACAGCTGAGTCCTGTGATCCCACTGATTTTTTTTAAAGCAGGCACAGGGCTAACACAGGCAGGAAAACTGTGCTGTGGCAGAGACAGCTGTGAGAGATTCCCAGGAATCCACACTGAGCTTTTTTTTTTGTACCAGGATGAAAGATACCAAACCTCTGGCTCCCAAAATTCCTGGCACCTCCACACTGCTCCAAGCAAAGCAGGGCTAAGAAAGAGCTGAACTCTGGCAGCCAGCAGTGGCAGGACTGAGGTGCAGCACCCACCTGAGGGTCTTGGTTTATTTTCTGAGCATCCTTCTCGTAGCTGTCGATGTAGAGGCGCACGGTGGCCCCGGCGCTGCCGGTGCCGCTCAGCCGGAAGATGATGCGGGAGCCGTCGGAGAAGATGAGCCGCAAGCCCTGCTCGGGGACACGGGAGGGAAGAGCCTCTCAGCTCTGTGCTCATGGGTAGCCAAGGTGCTTGCCATGAATCCCAGCCTGACCTGCACCATCCCTCCTCTTCAGGGAGCTACAGAAGGCTCCTGTGCTCCTCTCCCTGAGGGATTAATGTCAATCCTAGAACTTGAAACAAGAGCCAGGGGCTGCCTGCCAGACACAGCATTCCCAACCCCCCTACTCTTCATGGAAACAGGACATGGAGAAAACACTCCCAGCTCAGCCCAGGCTGTGCCCACCTGGTTCCTGGAGATGCTGCCATCCACAGGGTCGCTGTACTCGAAGTTGTCAGCTTTCTCCACCGTGTAGACTTTGTCCCCGCTCGACAGCTGCTTCCCCACGAAGGAGCGGTCGAACATCACCGTCTCCAAATCCTTCATCATTTTGTTGGCAGCATCTGCATCCACCTCCTCATAGTCGTACCTGCAGCCAGCACCACACGCAGGGATTAGCCAGGGGAGGGTGCAATGAGTTGGGATGGTTTGAGATGCCCTTCTCGAGCTCTGTGGGTGTTCTCTGCACCCACCCTGGAGGGGAGGACAGGCAGAAAAGGCACATAAAAGCACCAGGACACACTGTTCAGAGGAGCTGTCCCTGGATCCCTGGAAGTGTCTAAGGCCAGGCTGGATGGAGTTTGGAGCAGCCTGGGATAGTGGAAGGTGTCCCTGCCATGGCAGAGGGTGGGACTAGATGGGCTTTAAGGTCCCTCCCAACCCAACCCAGTGTAGGATTCTATGAAAAGAGAGGAGGATCCATGTGCAGCCCTGCAGCCACATCCACACAGATCCTTGGGATACAGCACAGCATCTCACAGGCATTTGGTGCCAGGAGATGAAAGCACAAAGTGCTGTCTCACACCAAGTATCACAGAGCCAGGGCCAAGATCCAACTGCCTGCCAAGAATTTCCTGCACTTCTGCCCACAGCACGCCACCAGCTCCCTCATGGTGAACACCCTCAGTGCATCCCCACAGCAAACTGCAGCTGTGACTGCACCAGGAAAACATCCAATGCCAGCTTTGATGTCCCTGCCTGGGTAGCAGAGGCAGCAGAGAGCGGCTGGAGCCCACTCCAGGATCCCAGACTCTGTGTTCCCACTGCCAGCGGGATTTGTGCCGCTCTGTTTGCTGCCTGACCCGCCTACCCCTGCTCTGCACACATACCTCGAGTGCTAAAAGGCTGCCTTTTTATCCTAGACTTTGGCATTTTTCCCCAGGTTTCCATGCCTCAGATGTGTGCTGGCTTTTTTCAGGGGGGGAAGAAAAAAAAAACAACAAAGGAAAGACAAGTTCTTTCACTTGGCGATTTGAGACAGGATTTTCATGTAGATCTTCCAAGCTGAAAGATTTCTGCCTAATGCTTTCACAGTGTTCCCACCTCTGCTTGTGTGCAGGCTGGTTCTTATTCCGTCCCTTGCCATCTTCCATGTCTACTGCAGCTTAAATTTCAGCATTTGGGGACTGGATAAGAACTCAACCAGGTAAATAACAGCCACAGGGGTAATTATATCCATTCTATGAGATGCTGCTGTCACTGAAGATATCACAAATTAACTTGTGATGTGGGGTCTCAAGAATATTGATCCCATGGCAAAAATGACTCTTGAAGGAAAAAAATTCTCAATTAAAAGAAAAAAAAGGTGCTTTGCAGGTATAAAATGTACAGACTTTGGTACCAGATTTATGTCTGGAGTAACAACCCAGAGCTGGACACCACGAAGGGTCATGGTGAATCATTTCATGGCACCCAGGAATGCTGCCAAGTGTTTTAAATTACTGCAGGACAAACAGCAATGGAATGACCCAGGAACAGCCCCACAGTGACACAGCGATGCCATCAGGGCTCTGCTCTGACCCAGGACAGGGAATGGGAGGTGTCAGGATCACTTTCCCCACCTGGTGAAGAAGTTCCTGCCGTACTTCTGCCAGTGGTCCTTCATGATGTCCTCCACGCTCTGCTTGCGGGCGGCCAGGATGGAGAGCCAGGCCAGCACTGCCCACAGCCCGTCCTTCTCTCGGATGTGGTCGGAGCCTGAGGGCAGCCACAGCACAGACACAATTCCCACTCCTCTCACACCAGTCCCCACCTGGCCTCCTCACCCCCATCCCCTGGTAGCTGCACTGCTCACACTGCCAGAGCTCCATCCCTGCTGTATCCTTAAAGTGGGTCAGGATCTCATCTGCTCCAGCTCAGATAAAACACTTGGCATCTTTTAGCACACACACACCCATTGTTCACACATCCTTAACTCTGTTCCCAGGGAAGGAACGGGGAATGCACAGTAAAAAAGGCATCAAGTGAAAAACTAAACAAAAGGCAAATGCAAAGGAGCTTCTTGGGAAGGAGAACATCAACTCCCAGTGAAGGAGACTCCACACCTCTCTGGGCAATCCCATACAATAATGGGTTCCCATACATAAAATGTGTTCAGGTGGAATTTCCTGGGTCTCAGTTTGTCCCTGTTGCCTCTTGTTGTGGATTCCCTCAAGGCTGGCACTGCAAGGAGCGCAGGAAGCAGCCAGAGCCAGCCCAGCCTTGCTCTGGAAGCACAGTGGGATCACACAACACTGACCCCTTGGGAAACCCAAGGTGCTGGACCCTACACAGCCCCCAAATTAAATATGGCCCAGAACACACCCAGCCCACACTCAGTGCCTCTGCCACGCCAGTCCCACCCTGTGCCCCACAGATGCAAAGTTTTCTCCTTCCCACTCTGGAAAACCTCCAAACAGGTATTAAAGAAATCCCAGGAGCACTCCAGAGCTGCCATGCCACCCTCTGAAGGAGTGCCAGAGTGGGAATCCTCTGGGAAAGAGCTGGGGGCAGGGCAGGGATTACGTGGTGCTTTGCACAAATCCCACTGTTGTGGACGTAGCCATAAATTATCCCCACAGTCCCTCATGGTGGAGAGAGCTGGGCAGAGGTGATGGAGAGGAATGCTAAATAAACACCAGTCCCATGTGATGTATCAACTTATTGCTGGAATAAAACACCCAGGGAAGCAAGCAGGAATTCTGTCATGTCGCATTACTCTAATTGTGCTGTGCTCCAGTCCCACCGCCTGACAGTTTGTTTCAATTTTTCCTGGGTCTTTTGGCTGCTCCTTCACCTCTCCCCCCTTCAACACTCCCACCCTGCCCAGCTCCAAACAACTCCTCATTAACTTCCTATCAACCTCCTCACCCCTTTTCATTCCTTTTTCCTTCCTAAGTGCCTTTGCCACATGGACAAACCCCTTTGTGCTGCAGGGGAGTCCAACACTCCTGAGCCCTTTCCCAATCTGTTCCCCCGAAGTGCTTCAGCTCCCACCACGTGGATGTGCTGCTGCCTGGCCAAAATCCCAAACCTCTCTCTCAGCCCTGCTGCCCCTGGAATCACTTTGATTTGGGAGGCAGTCCCTCACCTGCTGGTGGATGGAGAGAAACTGAGCTTGTTGCTCATGCAAAGGTGGAGACAGTTTTGGGGAGCTGCTCCTTTGAGATCATCTCCCATCAGCAGCTCCAGGAATTCGGTTTTATTTATCTCCTGAAACAACCAGTGCTCTCTCATTAGCCAAGGTCCAGGATATAAACTCAGCACATGCTGAAATCACTCAGGGCAAAACTCCAGAACCTTCCTTTACTCATTATTTACTTAGAGATTTCTTTACAGAGACATCAGGTTCTCTAAAATTCACCTTTCCTTCCAAACCACAGCCAAATCCCAGTCCCACATATCAGAGTAATATCTGACTGCAAAAATATTGCCCCTGGAGACTGCTCAGCCCCACAACAACCTGCTCTTCCCTAGAGCTGTGATCCCATTTCCTCAGCCACAGGAAAGCTGGGGTAATCCTTTCCTGCCAAGCTGTGCATTCCAGCTTCACAAAGCACTTCACTCCAGGTATTTGGGGGTTTAAGGCACCCACACACAAGCTAAAAGGTTTTTCTGGGGTGGTGGAATGAAAACACACCAGGTTTGAGTGAGAAATTCCCCCAGGACCTTGTGCCTTGCATATCCCACCAGAGATCCTTAGAGAACAGGGAAAACAACACCTCTGGGAGAATTCAGACCAGATAAAACTCAGCCTTTGTGCAGGAATCTGGTGCTGATGCAGGGCCCAGCCTGCAGGGAAGGTCCCATTTCCACAGGCAGGACACAAAACCACAGGGGAGATGCCAGGGAGAGCTCAGGGAATGCAGAGACCTCCTGGGAATCCTGACTGTCCTGAGCACCCTGACCTGGAGCAAATCCTGCTGCTGTCAACTTCCCTGCACACCCCCAGTAAATTCCTTGTGATGCTCACTTTGTTTCTCAGTGACTCAGTAACTCACTTAGACTGTTCAAAAGCAGTGTTAATTTAAACTTTATAAATCATACCTTGTGTTCAGAACAGGAAAACGAGGGCCCTATTAAGCTCAGAGATTTAATAGTGACCTGAAACCTTCCCTAATAAAACTCCGTGCTCCAACCCGTATTTCTTTCCAGAAATGAAAACATTGAGAAGGCTTTCCTGGCCACCAAGAGTTGAAAAATACATTTAGCATTGCATTTAATCCCCACAGACTCAGTGACCAGGCTACCAAAGAGGCCCCCAAACTTCCTGCCTATCTCCACGTGCCTTCCTGGAGAACCAGAGGAGAAGGAGCTCCTACCTCACAAAACCTTTATCACTGTGTTCATTTTCCACCCTAATTCCTCCAAGCCTTTTTTATATTTTAATATTTTACAAGTATTAACAACTGCAGATGAAAGAGAAATCCCAAGCCCTAAAGAATAAACACCATCATGGGTGATATTGGGAACGCTGACTTACCAGTCCCAAAACTTTCCTCTCCACACAGAGACAGTTTGTTTGCATCCATCAAGTTTCCAAAGAACTTCCAGCCCGTTGGAGTCTCGTACAAAGCAATCTTTGTAGCCTGGGCCACCCTGCCAAGGTAAGAAGGCCAAGTCACATCCCTGGACTGTCCCAAGGGAAATGGGATCTGCAGCTCTCCTGGGGTGCCACTGCTTTGGTACAATCCCTCTGCTTCATCCCAGTGTGGTATCTGGGGGATGGGTGGGATGTGCATTTACAGAACAGACACAGACACACACCTCTTCAAAGCAATTTTAAGTTGCAGATCTCAAAGCATTTCACCAAGAAAAGCGTCACTATCAAATTTAAGGAAAAGACAGGTGGGGAGAGTCATTTGTTTGGGTTTATCTGTAGGGACAAGAAAGAGCCAAGAGCTCAGCTCAGCTGTGCCACATCCCCAGGCAGGGTTTAACCCATTAAATCTCTCTGCCGTGCTGGCACCGCCGCGCTCCCCACCGGACCGAACACACGGGGCAGATCCGGCTGAAATCCCGGGCAAGGGGCACCCTGGGCTGCCTGTGCTGTGCCCTGCCCAGGGCTGGTACCTGTCCAGGGCTCCACTGGTGGGCATGCTGCGGGCGAAGCCGCGCACGCCGGTCTGCTGGAAGTACGGGATGCTGAGGATGTTGGCGGCGATGACGGCCACCGAGTCGGAGGGGTTGACGAAGAAGCCGTGCTTGCCCAAAATCATGTTACGGTCCTGGGGGAGACAGCACAGCTCAGCTCCCTGCTCAGCCCAGGGCCCAGCCCATTCCCAGAGATTTTCTGTAATAAACACAGAGCTTTGAAGAGGTTACACAGCAGCAGCTCCATAATGTTTCACCTTCCTGCTGATTTCTTTTTTTAGTTATTTAAATACAGTTTGGGCTTATTGACACAATATCCAGCTATTTCTGTGGTGGCAAACGCAGCAAGTGGTTCACTTCACTCATGATTACAAGGGGAGAGAAAAGGTGCACCTCAGTCCCCAGAGCTGGTTAGAGGGAAAGAAGGGGAATTCTGAGCAGCTCCTTTACCCCATCTCCATCAAAGGCAGCTCCAAAGTCGTATTCTCCCGTCTTCATGGTCTGCACCAGGTCGGCAGCGTAGGTCAGGTTGGGGTCAGGGTGGTGGCCCCCAAAGTCCTCCAGGGGGGTGCAGTTCACAGCTGAATTTGCTGGGGCTCCCAACTCCTCACACAGGATCTTCTTCACGTAAGGGCCCACAACTGTCTCGGTAAAAGAGGAAGGAGTTGGTCCAGCCGCGGCTCCACCCACCCCAGGCTGCTCACCCTGGGTCACTTCAGGGGTTTTGTGGTTTAGGAGCACCCATCAAAATCCATCCCATCCCTGCAAGTGTCCCAGGCCAAGTTGGGAAGATGTCCCTGCCCATGGCAGGGTTGGAACTGGATGAGCTTTAAGGTCCCTCCCAGCCCAAACCATTCCAGGATTTCATGAAACATTTCACAGAATCCTGCAATGGTTTGGGTTGGAAGGAATGTTAAAGATCAGCTCGTTCCAACCCCCAAAACAGAACACTTGACTAAAGAAAATAACACAAGACAGAAAAAGTGAAAAGAAAAATCCAGTATGCTACAAACCAAACCTCAAACTTGCAATATTAATTCCAGAGAAAACCTTCCTGTCTGAATTAGGTGACAAATCCCCAAGGATTTGTCACAGGGGACCCCTCAGTGCCCCGAGCCCAGCCCTTTTTACCCCCATGCATGGCATCGATGCGAATCTTGAGCTGGTTCTTCCCTGACAGCAGCTCCTTCAAGGCATTGAAATCAAAGATACTCCTCAGCATGTTGGCATAGGCTTCCACAGAGTCCACAATTTCCACTGGAAAAGGAGACAGGGATCAGCCCTCACAGCCTGGAATTGTGATAACCAAGTCCTGCTCCTGTGCTGAGGCTCCTCAGAGCCAAGGGCCAGGGCTCAGCACAAAGCCCTTGAACACCTCAGAGAATCAGAATAGGGACAGGAATAATGGGGCTAAATTAGGAATTTAATTACACTCACTGCTCATCAGGTCACAAGTGGACCAATAAAATCCTTAAGGCAAACTCTGTTCCCAGTTAAGGCTCCCTGGACTTCCTTCAGGAAGGCTCAATCCCACTTCAATTACATTTTAAAATATGTATATAAAATCAGATCTTTCATTTCCACAATGGGAAGTGTGAACTTAATAGTTCAAAAAGTTGTATCTTTGCAGCCAACATAAAAACAAAATACAGCATAAAAATCCCACTACGAAGAAATGGAGACTGAGGGGAATACCAACTTTTATCATCTTTTAACTTATTTCTTTGTTAATTACAAGCAGCAGGAGGTGGTAAAAAACAATACTTGCAGTATTTTTAAGAAGTCTTTTTAAATTTATTTTCATATTTCACTATTCACTGACTGAAGTCACATGTGAAATGTAACAGCTTTCCCACACACTGGGACAACTTTTATATGTGAAACCATAAAAAAAATCAATTGAAAGATTAAACTCTGTAGTTTTTAATTAGGAAAATGCACTTTAACTGCATTTTTCTGTTTTCAAGTGTATGTTTGCCTTGCAGAAAAAGCAGCCTTTGATTTTACGGAAGTTTGATAGATCAAGATTTTGCTACCAAAGTAGAAACTTCTATAGGACAGAAAATTATATAAATCAAAAATTAACAAATAAATAAATGCCAGGAGCAATGTCCTCACTGGGATCATGCAACAGATGAGGAGAGGTCAGAATGGCCACAGAAACACCACAATCCCTCACCCTTGCCAAGAGGAAGAATGTTAATTTACCTGTAAACGGCTTAAATTTGTTCTCCAAGTCAAACTGCTGCTTCCCAATGGTGCCCAAATTCACCTGGAGATCTGGGCAGATTGCATATTCCTCAATTTTCTTGCTGATTTGGAAAATTTTATCCGTGATGGCTTCAGGAGCAGGACCTACAAAATGAAATGGGCAAGGGGAAGATGTTAAAGAATCCAAGTGCAAGAGGAGTGAACTTCAGGAATACAGCAAAGACCTGGGCTGGGAATACCCTCCTGGGAGGGAGCAGGGGGAGAGGAGCATCACTTGCTCCATCAGGGAAACCACTGCTCAGGGCACTGATTACTGGGATACGAACAGAAATTTGGATTCTGGGGTGGGCACAAGAAATAAACCACAATAAGAGTAATTAAAATGAAGCAGGAAGTGCCCTGACCTCCGTTGGCGATGTTGAATTTGATGCCGAAGTCGCCGCTGGGCCCGCCGGGGTTGTGGCTGGCGGTCAGGATGATGCCCCCGATGGCTTTGATCTTGCGGATGATGCAGGACACGGCCGGCGTGGACAGGATCCCGTTCTGCCCGATCACCAAGCGCCCGATCTGAGAGGGCAGGAGCAGAGCAAAGCTGTGTGAGGGCAGATCCCAAACCCAGCCCAAACCCCAAACTTCACCGGCAGGTGAAGCACAGCCCTGCTCCTGCCAAAGCTCCCCGTGGTGCGACCCCGCTCCTGGAGCATTGCACGTGGATGTACTGAAGGGCTGAGCTCTCCAGGCATTAAACACCACAAAAAAACAGCATTCCCTCTGGCTGTGGCCTCCAAATTCACCTTCAAAACACAGAGTGGGGCAGAGAGAAGCCAAAAGAACACAAAACTGGACCATCCTGGGAGCAGCTGCAGGTTCCTGTTGGCAGCAGGCAGCACACCTCCTTCCCATCAGCTTGGGGATATCACTGAGATGGGATCCAGAGCAATGTGCTGAGCAATACACCAGCATCAGAATCCAGGCAATAAACCAGGAGGTGGATAATGCCCTGGAAGAGCACACTCCTTCCCACAGCTCCCAGATGAGGTAACAGCATTTAAAACCACACCAGGCTCCTCTGCACCAGCCCAGGGGTCAGACCCAGAACAGACTGGGAAAAGAGGAGGGGTTTCATTCAATCTGAAGCTGAAGCAGGAATCAAGAGGAGCATTCCCAAGGCATGGTGGGTGCTGAGCCAAGGGCACAGGATGACTGTGATTCCTGTCCCCTGGCACTGGCAGGTGCTAAGCCCCAGCCTCGCTGCCCATCAGTTATTGCATGGTCCAGCTGTCACGGCCCAGCTGCTGGCAGAGCTGCACCTCTAGAAAATAACAGCAGAAATGTGAAAAAAGCACTTTAAAAACCCAAAGTGAGGGCCCTGCCTCCAGCTGCCCACTCCAACATGAGCCCTGACTGCACCCACACACTGACCACTCATTTACTGCACCTCATGTTTCACTTGAAGCAGCCCAGCCTCCACAGGGTTTGCTTTTTCCCCTTTCTCAGAGACACCTTGTCCTGTGCTTTATTCCAGCCTCCAAACCTTGCTCCTTCAGTTTCCCTGAGAACTCATGGGACCTCCAGGAAGCTCCTCTCCAAAACTTCCCCTCCTGCTCCCCAGTTTCCCTCTGAGGGTCACGTTCTGCAGCACCCTTGTGCATCAATGCCCCAGGAATGATGCAGAGGAAGGGCAAACAAGGGATTTTCCCTGCCAAAGCAGGCAGCAGCTGCAGGAGAGCTGGATGAACACATCAAATCCCCTGTCCTCGCCCTCCCTGCACACATGAACTGCAGCTTTTCCCCACAGCAAGGAAGGAGAGGAAGAAACACTCATCTCCATGTGAGCTGCTCTGTGATTTGGGTCCTCCTTGGCTTCCAGAGGTTTTCAGCTGCCACTCCCCACCCATCCAATGCTAAATCCTTTGTGGTAACCACTGGGGAAGGTTGCTCAGTGTAACAATGTGCTGAACAATTTACACTTAATCCTTTTTGAGTCTGTGGAATTTCTTATGAGGAAAACCTCAGCTTGCAATGATGGAGAAACACCTTTCATGGAATCCTCAAAGCAGACCTGCTTTGTGCAGCAAATTTGGCTGACAGCACTTCAGAACCATCCAGGCAATAATTCCACCCTGGTTTTATTGACAGTCCCATTAGGATGCACACAAGGACCTCCTGCAGCCCCCCTCCTCCCCCCAGGAAAACACTGGGAACAGCTTTTCCAGGCCATGGAAGTTGGTGGCTGCAGCTGCCCAAGCCACCAATCCCACATCCAGAGCACCACAAGCACATCACTGACAGGAACCAACCAGACTGAGGGGAAAAATCCACAGAAAATACCCAAACCACCCCCTAAGTCCCATTTAGGCAGACCTGGGCCCAGTGCTGGAGAGAAAATTCTGAGCTGGTGAAGATGAGGCTGATCTGCCCTTCACCAGCAGACATCTCCTGCTGTCAGGCACTCCAAGCCTGGCTCTGTGCACATTTTCCAGCTCTTCTGCTCAGCCCATACACTGATTTTGAAGGAAGACATTAATTTGTAATGCCTGAAGGTTTTTTTCCCCACAAGATGGAAAACAGGCCAATTTTAAAATTAAATAAATAAAATTATCTCCTCCTATTTTTTTCCTATTGATTACAATGTCCTAGTCAAGTTTTTTGTCAAACAAATTCCTAAAATCTGTGTCCATTTTCACAAAGTTTGCTCTGCACCAAGAGATCCAGGACAGACAGCAGAACCTTCTTAAAAAGCAGAAGGAAACAAAGAAAAACCACAATCTACCACAAACACACAAGCCTCTTGCTCTGCTTCCAAAACACAGAATTCCAGCACAACTGAGCTCCCTATAAAGGCTGTCACTCACTTGCTGACTCTCATATCAATTTTCAAAAGCTCCCTGAGCATTTATCCCACAACTTACACCTGGTGAGAAAGGAAAAACATGGTTGTTTCTTTTCCTTTGCCACTCTGGTGGCTCTCCCTGTTACTTCATTTCTGAGCAGTATCAGGGGTTTATATTCTCATAGAAAGACTGAAAAATCCACAGGTGCCAACAGCTTGGGGCATGTCAAAGCACAAAACAAGAACACACAAACCCCAGGCAGAATTTATTTTCCTTTCTCCACATGCATTCTCTGCCCAACTGCAGCACTTTGAGTGAAAAACCAGTGATTTCTGTTCTCCCCAACTGATCTGCCATTGAAAACATTGACAAATTCACTATTAGCAGTTGATTCAAGCCTTTGGGGGAATTAAATCTCACAGTGCCTAATTTCTGATGGATTTCTGCATTTCTCAGCCACACCCCACAGGAATTCAGCCGTTTAACATTTACCAACCCCGTTGGCAGCAGCCATTTGGACAATCAGTTCCACTGCAGACTTATTGAGGTACCTCCCATCACCTCCAACCACCAGAGAGGCTCCTTGGCGATCTCTTAGGTCTATGGAAAAAAATATACTCTGGATAAAATTCTGCAAATAGTTCAGCTTGGATTCAAAGTAGAAGGTCTTCCTCCGTAAGCCGCTGGTTCCCGGTTTCTGGTCGCTGTAAGGAGCTGTTGGCACCGTCAGCAGAGGCAGGGGAGCGTCTTCCATGTCCTTTTTTCACATAGATGCATTTAAAAAGTCAAATATGCCAAAATTAACCCCCAACCTTGACACAGCAATGGCCCACCTATGAGGCAGGAGCTGAACACCCAAAATTAGCTCCTTGCACCTTCTGTAACTGAAGCCGTGTCCTCGCACTTGCGGTGGGGGATCACTGTCAGGGAGAACGCACAATTCCACGCTGCTGTCCCTCACTGCGAGGCTGGCAGAGGATTCCTGTCCTCTCTGTCACCTCCTGGTTGCCACAGGCACGGCTCCCAGCCATGCCATGGAGCCCAGCAGTGTCAATCCGTGTGGATCTCCCTCGGGCAGGGAGGTGGGAGCAGCCCAGCCCCGCTCGGATGCGCCGCTCCGGCGTTTTCCCAGATCCGCAGGACAGTGCCAGGCCCGGCCGCACACTGGGGCTCCGGAGGCAAACTTCCAGCAGGATCCTGCTGGAGCTATTTTGCAAAGTCTGGTGAGTTAAAGGTCACTCTTAAAATGGAAGGGAACAGATCCGTTACCTCCCGTTTGCTCATGCAACTCCTGCCCTGACAACCTGACTTCCCACGGCTGCCTCAAACACAGGGAGAATTTCCAGCAGGAACAGCCTCGTCAGCCTCAACTGAACATCCCCAGCAAGCCTCACCCAGATTAAAACCACAAAAAACTCTCACAAGCATTTCTCAAATGCTTGGGAAAACTGCATCCCTTAATGCTGTTCCTTGTGGGGCAGCATAAACACAAACAGAACTGACTCGGATATCAAGAAACTGCTGTGCAGCTTCATCTTCCCAAGCACGGGGAAGGTAAATGAAGGAAGGGAAGGTTGTGGACTGCCCACCCCTGGAAGTGTCAAAAGCCATGTAGGATGGGGCTTGGAGCAACCTGGGATGGTGGGAGGTGTCCCTGTCCACAGCAGGGGATGGAATGGGATGGGCTTTAGGGTCCCTTCCCACCCAAACCATTCCATGATTCTAAAATCAGCCTTTCCTCCAAGCCTCTTTAGCAACACTCAGAGTCCTCTGCCTGAGCTGCTGGAAGCAATTTCTAGATATTACTGTGGCAATTAAGGAACAGACACTTGGTAATGTCTGTGTTTGTCCCACTATTAGAATCAGGAAAAAGGAGATGTGTACACACAGCTGAATTGTGACAGGTCTGAAGGTGCTCAGGGATTCTCCTGTGGTGATGATTCTGTCATTGTTCCAGTAATTGATACATTTTCTTCCAAAGGAGATCACAGAACCATAAAGGCTGGAAAAGTCCTCTGAGATAATCCAGATAAACCCCTAACCCTGCCAAGGCCACCACTGACCATGTCCCCAAAACCCTGATTTATCCAACAGCACATTAAAATGGACTTGGATAATTTGTGTGAACCAACACATCTTTTACCCCAACAGTGAGAAACAGAGGTTTGTGTTTTATCCACCCACACTATTCCAGCATCTCGAAGCTCTCTTGATTCCCATGCAAAGGCCCAGGTTTCCCTCTAGTGGCACAGAACCCAAAATCCAGCTCCCAAAATTACACCTGGCAGGAAAAGGCCTAAGCAAGCTCTTTCCCTTCTTGCTGCCCTGGGAAATGCCACGGCCTTAAGTGACAGGAGGAGGGCACAGGACACCCACCAGCTCCTGAGGCCTCACACGGGATGCACTTGGATTTACTGACAGGGAAAACCTGTGGAGGGTTGGGATTTGTGTGTAATGCAGTGCATGTGGAGTAGACAGAGGAATCAAACTCAGTTAAGCAGGGGAGGAGGGTCATTCATGTTTATGGACATAAAGTGAAGCACATTTGATTCAAGGAAATACAAAATAATGAATAAAAGGCACAGGGACAAGGACAGCCACAGCAGCCCCACTCTTGGGGTGCTCACCTGCTCCCAGGGTTTCCCTGTAACACTGTTTGGGACAAACTAAATCACCAGTAACTGGTCAGGGGTTGGGGTTCACACAGCTGCCAGAGGATTCAGAGGTGCAAAATGTCACCAAAGGTGGGTGCTGAGCACCTTTGCACTGGGGCAGGGACTGGGGAAAGGTCATTTGATCCGTGATCTGGGAGGCTTTGCTGATCATTACAAATCACTCAGGTCATCTGCTCCCTCCCCACAACTGGATAAAGACACCCAGTTCTCCTCCTGGAATTTGATCTAACTTGTTCTTGGAATCTTTTTCTCCAGGTAAGCCCTGCCAGTGCATAATTTGCCTTGCAGCTGGAAGTGTTTCTCTACAATCTGTTGGATATCTCCCTTGCTGGCACAAAGATATCATAATCCTCCTCCTCACTAAAAAATCCTTCGGCATACAGCAAACAGCCCCAATCCTCTGAGCTTTTCCTTGTGGTCCTGTTTCCTGGATCTCTTATTCCCCATGGCAGAGGAAATCTTCCTCTCCTCAACAGCCAACCTGGCACAGACAGGGATATTTCCTAACCCAGGTCTCCTTTGACTGTCCTGCACTTCACACACACAAGAACTGAGTTAAAACTATCAGCTAACTTGGACTGGAATGATAGAAAGACAAAATATTCTGAGAGGGCTTAAATTCATTAAACATTGCAGAGGCACAGCTCCTCCCTTAGCCTAATTCCATGGTCCCTACTTATCCCTGAGCAAGCTGTGCCATCTTTTTTTGGGAGATGGAGCCTTCTTCACCTGGAGTCTTCCCCAAGCCTGGCACCAGGGGTAGGGTTAGAGCCAGACTCTCCCAGCTCCTCACTCTGACACAAACCCAGCCTTCCTCCAAGCTACAATTTTATATTTAGGCTTTCAGGCAAGAGGAATAATTGTGGCAGAACCCACCATGGAAAGGCCAAACTGAGCAGTAATTCCCTGTTCCCATCTCCTGCTACACCCTTGGGTCAGGCTTTTCCAAGGTTCAGGGTGCCCTCTCCTCCTCTTGTCCTTCCCATTCCTCTCCTGGGTCTTTATCCCCATTCAGAAGGCAGATAAAGCCAATGTCCCCTCTGTGGGACTGTGGTTATCTGCAAGCTTCCTTTTCCAGCTCTGCAGGAATTTTTGACAGCAAGCAGCTGGTGACAGGCATCTCCTTCTGCTCCTTTTCTGTGCTGGGTCAAGAAGACACTCAGCCTGAAATACTGGGCAACAAATGGAATAAAAGCACTTCACATTTCCTCTGTGACTCTTCTCTAAGGCAGAATCCCATTTCCCAAACTCCTGCCCTCAGGAAAGCTCCAGTGCCGGTGCTGTCCCTTCACATTGGCCATAAGAGGGTGCCAAGAGCCCTGGAAAACCCCTCTGAGCAGCTGCCAAAATCCAGCACTTTCTGCCGAGGATGACTCTGGTGCAGGCAGCCACTGCTGGGAGTGGCATTTGGTAATGCCAGCACAAATGGAGCCCAGGAAAAATAAGTAAGACTGCAAGTGTGTTATTGGTCATACATGGAGTGCTGCTCCCGCTGCAAAACGCTTTGTTTTCTATTAAGAATCAATTAAAAATCTGAGTTTGGAAGTTGCTGTAGAGATTCCAGAGGGAAAGAAAGATATTTGGCACCATCTCAACAGCACAAGTGAACTCACATATGAATCACTCCAGAACTGAGAGACTGTTCTGTTCCTGCCACAGCTGAAAAGAAAAGCTGGGTGGCAGAGACAGGGGCTGGGAATGAATCCCCATCTCCAGGTTTGTCCCACTGACAGGGGCTGAGCCTTCCTTTCCAGGGAAGCACACACCAGCCACCAGCATTGTGAAACTTTCTGTTCAAAGGTCAGCCCCTCAAAGCACACCCAAATCTGTATTTTATCTCTTTTTATCTCTGCGGTCCTGCCCCTGCACCAGCGAAAAGGGGAGGGATTCCAGCAGGATTTCCTCAATGCTCCAGGATTTCTGGCTCCAGCCTGCTGAGATAGACCCCTGGCCCTGGGTGCTCTTGGAAATCTTCACCTGAGCCCAAAAAACACCTTCCACTATCCCAGGTGCCTCCAAACTCTGTCCAGCCTGGCCTTGGACACTTCCAGGGATCCAGGTACAGACACAGCTTCCCTGAAAAACCTGTGCCAGGGCCTCAGCACCCTCACAGGGAGGAATTTCTTCCCCACAGAATGACTCCAGCCATTCCTGCTGGAATCTCCCACACCAGATCCTCTCTGAGGCCTGGTGCCCCAGCTCCGGATTTGTGCTCCTGGTTGAGGCTTCATTTCCTGATTTTCACTTACAACAAACTTATTTTAAAATCGAGAAACAATGTTTTTCTGGATAACTGAATGATCCTGCCAACTCTGTTTGTCCTCTGCCCATCACATCTGCTGTTTATTTTGTTACTCTGCAATTTGTATTATGAATATGTATTGTAAGTGTACATGTTTCACTTCTATTATTTCTGAATTCCTTGAACTTCTTACTGATATCTAAGCTATCTCTTGTTTATTTCTAAAATACATTTCAGCTCCTCATCTGAAGCATTGATCAATATTTTGGCCAGCTCAGGATCATAACAGGATGCATTTCTCAATCCTGGTGAGCTCAAATCATGGATAGCAGCTCTCCAGCCCAGCTCCCTATCCCAAACTCTGCCCTGACAAAGGGAAGGCATTTCTGCCCTGCCAGCCCCAGCTGAGGTGTCTGCTCATGCAGAGTCATTGTCCCAGGAGATTACAGCTAAATCCCTGCTAGGATGAATTTCAACTCTGCCTACTGGATTTGCAGAGATTAACTGCAAAGCACCTTAGCTCTTGCTCTGAGCTGGAGTTTCATGAGTGCAGAGTTTAAAATTCCAAAGGGGCACTGAAATTGGACAACCTGACCGCTTAATCACCTTCCACTGTAAACTGACATAAGCCAATTAACTTTACAGGCAAAAAGAGTCTAAGCTGGTGTAAAAAGAGGCTGTGAGAGCTGCTGTCTTCTAAAACCCACATCATCTGCAGCCAGGAAATATCTACAAGTGGTATTTATTTCCTCACTTTAGATATCACATCTCAATTTCCCCTTCTGCCTCTGAGAAAAACAGTACCATAAGAAAGTCAGAAACTGAGGTTTTTCCTACTGGCCTGGAGGATCCAGCATCACCACATCTAACCCTGGTACACAGGGGTTGCTTTTTGGAAGAACTTTCTTTAGGAGCACTTGATTTTGATGATTTTAATCCCAGGAGCTTTCACTCAAAGGGAAGATCTCAGTGGGAACTGGTCTGGGAGCTGTGGCAGAAGAGCACAAAGAAAAAGCGAGCTACTAAAGGAGAGCGGTGACAAATAAATGTGAGAAGTTTGAACACTTGGTTTCCCTGGGTAACTGAGGGGGGAGAAAGGTTAAAGCAGCCAAGGCAGGAACCCAAACTTCCTGGGGGAGAGAGCAGCATTTCTAATAAAAACCCTGTTGGTCCTGCAGCTATAAAACAAAAGCAGGCACTATTTAACATGCAAGGCACAGCCTGGCACTCAAAACACCTTCCAGCAACGTGCCTGAGTGTGGCAACTTTGCAGTACTTGGAAAAGTGCTCAGTTAGGAAGGAACCAAGGGCACAGTAAATCTGGGGAACAGGAGGTGACAATGTCACTGGATCAGCCTGGTGCTGGTTCCATGATCACACCTGGATTTACAGTTTCTGTCATTTTTGACATAAAATTATTGCACAGCCACAATTCTGCTGATCAGAGATGCTCCAACGGGACCTGTGAAGATCTGATTTGTGTAATTAAAGAGTCAGACTCACCATGTGGGAATAATATCAGGAAAAGCTGGCACACAGACCAAAACAAAGCTGGTAGGTTACACTGGATGCCAGCTAGGAATGGCAAACAATCTTAATTTCAGTTTACTTACAGAAATGCAAACTTTAAAATAAGATTAACACCTCTTAATATCATAACTGCAAACTGAGTAGCTGCTACTTAAAAATAAACACTGAGTTCCATATTAACCACTCCAGGTGGAGACAAAATTCAAGCTAATTTTAGCATCCTTTCCTTTTATGTTGTAAAACTAAAGATTGTGGTCCTCAGGTCTGTTCTGTGCCTGGAGAGCACCATTCAACCAGATCTTAACACCACGTGATTTTAAAGCATTTATCAACCACCTCTTAATCCTCAGGACCAGAAATGTACTTTTCCAGCAGTTTTCTTATTATTACTCAGCTTTTCTCAGCATGAGGCCACAGAGTTTCCACCCCCCAGACCTGGCTGCTGGAATCAGATGTTTGAATCCCAGCACCTGGAAAAACCTACAGTTGCAGGAAAGTTTTCATGTGCCGGTTCCTGTTCTGCAGGGCACTTTCTTACCATGAATGAAGCTGTCCATCCTTCTCTTTGAAGGGCAGGGAAATTCCAGTCATTTCATATTCACTATGAAGAAAGAGTATTCTCAGAGACTTTTACTTAACTACACTGTGGTAACCACCAGGGAACTGATCTTTGCAATTACAGAGAAACCCCACAAACCAAGCATCCCTCAAGCACTCCAAAACAAGGCCAACACATCAAAATTTATTTAAAACCAGTGTTTTACATCTGCTAAAGAAACCCTCTGGCTTTAGTCACCTCAATTCTCGGGACCAGAGAGTTCTGCTACTCTTGAGTTTGGCAATGCAGTTCCTGCACTGACTTATTGAGGCCAGAACTGCTAAAATGTAGCAAATATCTGTAATCAAGTTTCCAGTGGCTCTGCCCTGCTGTACCTCTGGTTACTTATCCAGGCTTTACCTGCTGCTCATTTATTAACCCACATATTCTTCCACACGTTTCCTTCCTCCACCTCTCGTTTTTCCTGCCTTTTCCCAACATTTTCTGACTTTAGAGCCAGTTCTGTCCCAGCACTTGGAATTCACGTGGGTAAAATGCTTCGAGGCAAATTCCTGCTGGCAAGGGCAGCCCTTGGGACCCGCTGCTGCAGCTCTGGCAGCGAGCTCAGCCCTGAATGTACGTGAGTGACTGCACGATCCAGGGGAGAATCCGAGACATTCCCGGCCTTCCACGCTTCCCAAAACACCTCATCAGACCCCAGCACGGCTCTACCCCAGGCCTCTGCTTCTGGGACCGAGCTGAAGTGTAAATGATGGAGAAGTCGGTGCCTGGAATGCTGCCACATCCCACCAGGCCCCGGGTGCACATCCAAAAACCTGCACGAACTTACACTTCATCCCAGGGAACAAGTTTCCCACTCTGCTTATTCACAGTGATCCACAGGGATCCTGTCGGCAGGAATGCTGCATTTTCCAGCTCCAACCCCCTCCCAGAACACATGAATAAATCGCTGCCTGCTGCTTTTCCATCAGGGAAGGAAGGCTGCCCTATCCATCACTTCCAGAGGTGCACACAGCATCCAGGGATGCTGGGCTATGGAATCACAAAAGTCAAATTTCTACATGGTTTAAAAATAATCCAAAACAGTTATTTGCTTCTTTGTGTCCTAAAAAGGCAGCAATCCCAAATTATTATTTTTTTTTCCTAAGAAGTCAGATATTTACAGGCATTGGGTCACCTGGGAATTTGAAATAAGTAACTCTGAGGTTCTACCCTAAGCACCAGCACCCTCAGCCCCTCTCTCCTTTGCGGTCCATGAGGAAGAATATTTGATGCTGGCGTTGGTGTCCCAGGAGAAGGGGATAGTTTTCCTTTGGAAAAGAGCAAACGTAGGGGAAATCCTCCCTTTACAAACATTCCCTGCTGGGATTCCCTTGAGCCACCGAGTGACAGGAGCAGGACAAACCCACGGAGGAATCCCCCAGCAGTGAGATGCATTCCAGTGCTGTGGAAGGGATCGCTGCTCCCTCCCAACACCTCACCGGTGTTTCAGCTGGAAAACCCAACGCCAGCCAGAAGGAAGAAGGAATTAGAGCCAAGTCGTGTTTGCTTCCATACCTCCACCCCGGCCAATATCCTCCCTCTCCAGCAGGCAGGGAGAGGCTGCCGGGGGTGTTTTCTGCCTGGACTCGAGCTGTCCCACGCCAGCTCATCTGCCACTCACCGCCTTCCTTCCACGCCGCGGACACGCCGAGCGCCAGCGATTTCCGCCGGGGCGGGCGGGGAGCGCATCCCGGAGCGCTCGCTGCTTACCCCGTTGGCGGCGGCGATGCGGACGATGAGCTGGATGGCGTCTCTCATGTAGAAACGGCCGTCGCCCCCCACCACGAGCGTGGCGTCCTGGCGCTCCGCGGGAGGCACGGTGGCCAGAATGCTCTGAATGAAATTCTCCGTGTAGTTGGCATTGCTCTGGAACACCGTCACCCTCTTGCGCAGCCCGCTGGTGCCCGGCTTCTGGTCGCCGTAGGGCTTGGTCTTCACGGTCACGATCTGCACCATGGCCGGCGCCGGGCGAGTTCCGGGAGCCGGGGGGGGGAACCGGGACCGCGGCCGCCCCGGCCCCGCCGCCGCCACCGCCCCGCGACCGCCCCTTAAAGGCACCGCCCGCCGGGCACGCAGCAGCCCAGCGGCGACAGCATCCGTGTGCTGCCCTGTCCCCTCCTGTTCTGTCCTGTCCTCTCCACACCTCTCCTGTTCTGTCCTCTCCTCTCCTGCCCTGTTCTCTCCTCTCCTGTCCTGTTCCCTGTCCTGTTTCCTCTCCTCTCCTCTCCTCTCCCACCCATGCTGCCCCCTGTCACAGCCCCGTGTCCTGGTGCTCTGCTCGATCCTATTCAGTCTCATGGAATTATGGAAAGGTTTAGGTTTAGGAAAGCTTTAAGGTTTTCAAGTCCAGCTGTTCCCCAGCGGTACCAAGGCCACCGCTTAACCCATGTCCCTCAGTGCCACATCCACATGGATTTTAAATCCATGCAGGAATGGGGACTCCATCACTGCCCTGGGCAACTGTGCCAGGACCAGACACTTTCCATCAAGAAATGTTCCCAATATCCAATCTAAACCTCCCTTGGCACAACTCAAAGCCCTTTTTCCTCCTGCTGTTCCCTGGAAGCAGAGCCTGACACCCCCAGCTATCCCCTCCTGTCAGGGAGTTGTGCAGGGCCACAAGGTCCCCCCTGAGCCTCCTTTGGTCCAGGTGAGCCCCCCCAGCTCTCCCAGGTGTTTCAGACCCTGCCTGGCCCTGTGGCCACCAGCAGGATGTCCCCAAAGCCCTTACAGACAGGCCCTGGCCTCAAGTGACCACCCCACAGGAGCCCCCAGTGCCCCAGCAAAGCCTTGAAGAAGCTGGATTTTGTTACAGCTTTAGTTCTCAAAAGAAAGGTAACATTCCAGAAATTTAAATTACCTGCTGAAGGGATTTTTTTTCTCCTAAATGTCTTCCCTCCAAGAAAATAAGCTGGTGCCTATGTTCAACCTTAAAAGAGAAGCTGGAATTTTTCTGTCTTGGTGGTACCTGGATTTGGAGCAAACTGAAAAAGACTTTGCAGATACCACCAAGATCTCCAACCTCACCTCCTCCAGGGCAGGAAAGGTAGAACCTGCCATGGAGAGTTTGCCTATGTCCCCACTTAAAAAAATTAGATAATTAAACCCTTCCTAGCAGAAGGAGGATCAGAAAATAAATGAGGTTCCCTGTGTAGTGCTGTGCCATGTTTTTTACCTGCAGCAAACCCAACTCTTTCCACGTGCAGTGATTTCTCAGCTGAGCCCTTCTTTCAGCTTCAACCATTCCTTTCCTAAAATGCAGAGAGGGTTGCATATGAATTCCTGCCACATCTAAAAAGGCTGATTTTACAAACAAAAGAAATGTAAATAATGGACTGCTCATTCTATAGTGTCTATTCCACACAGTGTCTCATTATTTCCCAACTCTTTTTTAGACAAGGAGCTGGGAATTTCTGCTTTGCCCACACCTTGCCTGAGGTAGCATTTGCAGAGCTCAGTCAGAACTAAAAATCACCAAATATTTTTGGGGCCTCAACTTCTTTCAGGCAATTCTGAAAATGGAAACAATACCTGTGGTACTTGCTAAGGAAAAACCATGGAAAACTCAAAGTTCAGCAGGAATCCTGCCTGAGTGTGTAAATCAGAGCCCAGCTCTCATTTTGTCACTGACATTTACTTGCCCAGTGTAAGATTACAGCAGAGTAACAGCAGAGAGCAGCAGTTGGGGCAGATAAAAATAACTTTGCAACACTACTTGCTGCCCTCACACATGAGGTCACAAACATTTAATGGCTATTTTAAACTCAAACACTTTTTAAGCATCCAGTGGTCAGGGTCATCATTTTTTTTTCCACATTAACAGATACTTAGAGGGATCAGAAAAATATAATAAGCTGAATGTTCTTGGTACCGCAAAACTGGTTTTCACTGCTGTTGCAGCCTAAACTTGGTGCACTTCAGTCATCTTATTTCAGCTGCCCTGAGAATAATTAAGTGCTGTTAACAGTCAAGAGCCCAAGACAAACCTTCATTTTTCTCAAATGATGCTATTTCCTTATTGCATATGGAAAGGCAGGCTATATTTTATATAAAAAGAGTATAAAATAAGGTAGGAATTACAGAACAAAGATGAGGATTATCAGCAAATGGCCACAAAAAGAGGAAAGAAACAAATCCTTTATCAAGTGACAAAATAAAATGAGTTTTATCCTTTTGTACTTCTCACACCAAAACCACAGGAATGTTTAATTAGGAACCCCCTTGACTAAGTTTTTTCCCAGTTCCAGCCTGTGATGAAATTACAATCCATGGTATGGAAAATGAGAGCATATTTAGGGAAACAATCCTTTATAAAGCACAATTATATTACAACTGGCAGCTGGATTACTGAACAACACTAATTTTTATTGTGCCTCAGTGTTTTCATGCCCAAATCATCAAGAAATACAAATGTATTCCATCTTTTTGAGAAGGATAAGATTATAAATTGTCTAAAAGCTGCCCAAAGCTAATGCTGGTTGAGTCTGGCTGCTCCCAGCCCTGGCACTGGGAGGTTTAACATACAAGGGAGTGCACACAGCTGTAAATCCACTCTTCCTGCTCGTTCAGGGCCATCACATGCTGAGAGACCTGGCACAAGAGAAAGCAGAGGTGAAAGAGAGTTCTCTTTATTGGAGACCTGTTCCCCAATGTGCTGTGTAAGCAAAGTGTTCAGTACTTGTGTCACTAAATGATGAATATTTATCATCTACACTGACAGATATTAAAAAATTACTCTTGAATTTAACAGCAAAACATCCATAAGGACTGAGCCTACAGTTTATACTGAATGAAGCCTAAATTCAAATTACAAATCACCTTACAGGATGAGGCAATGGATATCTAAAGTGTCAGCAGCAATTTAAATAGGCCCCAGTCCTGCCTGTGTCATGGGACTGCTCTGTTTGCAGCAGGCTTGAATGAATCCACCCTGGAAAGCTGGGAAATAAAAACCTCTGCTTTTAAACAAAGAGGGTGTACTTTTAGAAAAATAAAACCAGGGGGTTATTCTTAAATAAATGAAGAAAAACATCATCTGCATTTGTAATGCATTTCCCATCACATTCCATCCTTCAGAACCCCCATTTGGAATTGCCACTAGATCCTGCCCTGCTCTGCAGCAGGGCTCAGCAATCAAATTGTCTCATGGTTAACATGATCCCTAAATCAAGTTTAACAGAAGTTAACTACCAGCAAATCACAGTGTGCACAAGGACTGCAATACATTTATTTCCCTTTCTTATTAGTGCATGCTTGGTCTGTTCTCACAGGCATCAATACACGGGATTAAAAATTGCTAAGTGAAAAAAAACATAAAATACAGTCTTATAGAAAGAGTATTGAAAATCTTAGTGAATGGTGCATGTATAGAATGGACAATGAAATAGGCTCATATATGAAAAACTGGATTATGGATTTTTATAGCAAACTGCACGGGAAAACAGGGATACATCAAGTACATGATCAAATTTGAAATATCAAAAAGTGCTTCTGATCTGTTCTGGTCAGAAGATGCCACTGTCCACATGCTCATTATCATGATAAAAGCCCTACAAAAAGAAACTATAAAGATGTCACCTGATTTTCTCTAAAGTTGGCTAAGCAATAAGAGAACCTTACCATCATGGATTTTGGAGCCACTTCCACGGCAAAAACCGTCAGTCCCCTATTGTTTAGGCAGTTCTTACTCTGCTCATTGTTGACATGAATTATCACTTTATTTTCAGACTGCAGGTGAAAAAACATGAAGGAACCGTTAGACTTCAGTGGTTAAGAGTCTGTTCTTTGTGTAACAACTGCACACTCCTTGGACTTCCTGTGACCTTGCTGTTTTAGGGATGGAAATGCTTTATGGATACTCTGAAGAGGAACAGATACTCTTTGAAGGGTCACAAATGCACCTTAGCACTGCTGCCACGGTCAAAAGTCACTGAAGACTCATTCTAACAAGACAAAGACTTGTGGAGATACAACATGGCCTTGTTGAAGCTCACAACACCGGCCTCAGCTTGTCCAGATCCCTCTGTGGAGCTCCCAGTATTCCCACCCAGCTGGGTGAGACCTGCAAACCAAACCCAAGTGGTATAAACAGAGTGGGCAGAGATCTGAAGCAGAGAACATCCAGTTATCTCAGTGCAGCCCTGATCTATTTCTCTGACATATCCCCAAACATATAAATAACTCTGAAATATCCACCCTAAAGGGCGAAGTGCAAAGCCAAATCCAGAGTTCCAGGAGCCTTAGCATCCAGTCCTAATATTAGTCCCCCAGCCCACCCCCTTTTGCATGGCTGGGAATTTAAAAATACACTTCTTGCTGTGATCTTTTAAGATTTGAAGCATCTGAAGTTCAACATCTTACTGCACTGTGCTTATTTACTCACAGTTCCTGGTATAAAGGAAACTGAAAACATTCCTTGTGATCTGTGGAAAAAGGTTTAAAATCTCACCTACCACTTCTACTTGGATTTACAACTTCCAGCTTGAATTACTAATAAAGCACACCTGGAAGAATAATCAGGTAAAAACTCATCCATAACACACTCCTAAAAATCACTGCTCTGACTTTCTTATGGACACTGAAAACATTCAGTAGTGTAAATGCTGTGATCTTTGCTCTTGCTCTAATTGCATTTCCTGCTGTTAGTGTTTGTTTCCTCATATGATGATGATACTGTGTCAAAATATTGAAAAATTGGGATGTGAACACAAAAATATTCAGTTTCTATACAGCAGTTAGAACTGTTTGCTTCATTACAACATTCTGCCCTTTCCACCAACACTGACCCAGGCTCTTCTGAGGTCACAAGGAACACATCAGGCAGTGTTTTTTTTTAATGAAACAGACACAAAAACCTCATTTCAGGAAAAGCAATTCTCAAATATGACCCGAGGAAGAAGAAGGAGCAACAACAGACATTAACACAAAGTACAATACAGAATTTTCAGGCCATACCTTATTTTCAATCACAGAGGTGATTCTACTGCCAGATCTGTAGGTGTAGATGAAGATGTTCTCAGAGCCATCCAGCACTTTGGCCTCTCCTTTATAAACCACAGACCTGCAGACAGCCCTGCTGAGCTGGGAGCCCCCTGCCTCCAGAGAAATGGCTTTAATTCTGGGTTTGCACCTCTCTGCACTGATGTCAATGACAAAGGGGCAGGCCTGCAGTGAAGAAGATGAGTTTTAGCATCACTCTAGCTGTAGTTTTTCCCCTCAGATTTTCACCCACAGCTCCTAAGTATTTTCATATTTGAACTAGAGTGACCCAGATGTAAATATTTCCCTGAATATGAAATATTATAAACTGTGAGCTGTTGCAATATTTTACACCAAATTAAACCCCAGGGCCACTGGCCTTTTTCATGCCATTCCCAGTCCACCTGACATAGCTCAACACAGCAAACTCCTCCTTGGACAGGAAAGTGTCCAGGAATTAAAATGAAATCTGAATGTATTCCAGTGCCTGAAATAAACCTGTCACACTGTTGCTGTTTGTGCCAGTCCACACAGATTCAACACTCGTGCAATGTTGCATTGAGCACTCTGGGAGTAGCTTGGCTACATTTTACTCCTGGTGTAACAATCAAGGCTTTGTATTTTCTTAGGCACAGCACATCAATTCCTTTCTAAAAGCTGTTGGAATCCACCAGGATTTCTCAAGTTCTGTCTCAGTACTTCCAAAACATCAATCTTAAATTATTTGAAACCAAGGAATTAAAGAGTTAAGTGAGAGACACGAGTTAACAGCTGGAGAATTTTAGATTAATTACTGAAGCATTTGATAGCTGTGCTGTCCTTTGGAAAGCAAAGGCTGGAGCCAGAAACCACAGCTGGAACAAGGCACAAAACACCTTCCTGAAATTCCTGACTGGAGAAAAACCTCCCCAAAATGCTCTTTCTTGGAGGAGGGCTCTCTCTTGTGGCTGAAATGCAGAAAAACAGCCTTGCAGGGACTGCCAACCACAAGTCAGAGGAAAAGGAGCCCATCCTTAAATCCCTCAGCACCATCCCAAAATTTTCACTCAGAGATACCTGTTATCTCTCATACTGGCCATTTTTAGGTCTTTATATATTTTATATACTGACTACACTGACCTGCTTCACAAAGTTAAATAATATTATCAGACTGTGATCCTAAAGATCTGCTTTTCCTGAGAATTAAATTATTTAATTATCTGTATATTTAATGCTTTGATTTTTCTTAATTTTTTCCTCTTCATAGGAGATTCTCTTTCTTTAGAAAGAATTATTAACCTGATAAATATGTAATATGTATTTCAGAATATAAAAATAAATAGATACTAAAAAAAAAATAAAATCTGTCAATGCACAGAAACATCAGAGAAATAATCCCTGGTCCTGCAAAGCAAAAAATGTGTAACCTAAACCCAAAAATTTTAATGAAGCATTAAAATTTTATGTTGAACCTCTTCAGACACTGTTGTAAATAGCAACAATAACAGAAATGGTTACGTCTGGAAACTAGGAATTCTGAATCATGTGGAAAAAAACTATCTTTATCCATTTCTATTGAGGTTTGGGCCACAAAAAATTACTTTTTTAAGGTGAAAAAGACCTGTTTTATCTAAATTTGCTGACAGGTCACAGTTTACCATCCTCATCCTCCTATCACTCCCCACCAACACAGTGCACAGGGTCTTTCAACAGACACAAACTGAAATTCCTTCCTCTGTAACCCCATGAAATCCTGTCTTTCTCTAAAGCAAAGGGGAATTTCTGTTTTTTCAAAGATACAGGTGCTGTGCTAAGAATCAGGACAATGACAGTGGAAGCCCTGGATGGTGGCAGTGGCTCCCTGCCCTCCTGCAGTCAGTTTGTGGCAGACACAAAGATGGCAGCAGTTAAATGTGCAGGATTTTTGCTCTGTGCCTCTCCTACCTCTGTCATTTCTAAGGCTTTGTTGTAGCCCAGGGACAACAAAGTGACCCAAAGGTCCCAAGGATCCCCATCCCGGTCGTTGGCTTCCATGAGGTTCAAATCCAGAAATCCTTGTCTTGTTAGTTCATTCTTCTTCATCTCAAAATTCTCTGTTTCAGAGGAATAAAAACAGCACTTCAAAATCTGTTCTCTCTTCAAACACCTTCCTCCTTCCACAGCCAAAATCCCCCTCCTGTTAACAAGGTTGAAAAGATGGAGCCAACTTAGAGCCTCAAGATCTCCAAGATTATTTGGGAAAGAATGTCTTTGACCAGCCATGTGATGGTTGCAGAGCTCCCTTGTGGATTTGGGATAATGCCTACAAACAGCTGGCTCCTTGGATAACCCCAAAAAAGTGGGAGATTTCAAAACAAAAAGACTTCATATTGATTCTTTTTTTCCTAAAAGTTTGTGGCTGAGCTTTGCAGAATGGGGTATTTTAGGAATGGGAAATGAAAGCCAGCTGGAGCCAACACCTTGAAACGCTTCAGGTCCTTGATACAGAAATGATTTACTTAGTTCCTAAAAAGCAATAAAATTCCAGTAATCCTAACACCCCTCTCTAGAGAGAATATCATAGATCCACCACTCTCATGTCAGCAAACACATAATTGAAATGTCCTCGTGTCAGGGACTTTTAAAAATGGTTTTCTCATCTTCATAACAATGCTAAATCTTTACTATATATTATTAAAAAGGGATTACCAATTTAATAAATCTATCCAAGGGTACAGATGCTGTAATAAATGGCTTGAACTTTGGTGTCAAGATTGATGATATTCGTGTGAACCCTTCCACTGATTGATGACCTGGTGAAACATTCCCCATCTTCTCCTCTTTCCTCTCATATTTATTCACACATTTCCACCCCTCCCACTTGTATTACCCTGACAAAGCCATCAAGTGTGGAAAAGCACATCCAGGGATGAAACAGAGGAGAAAGTAAGTTCTAGAAATGTATTTTTGTAGGAGTTTTCCATCAGTTAGGAAAAATTCTGATACCTCAGAGTGTTTTGGGAAGAGATTATTAACAGGGCTTGGCAGATTTAAAGTATTTTAGCCAATGTTCTACAGCCTCCAGAGGAATTATATCAAACATGATATGGATTTTATAAAAGGAGACACTGGCAACCCACAAAAACTCTGGCTGCCAATTTAGAGACTAATTAAATGTCCCTCTCCACACTTGGTCAGATAAAAAAAGCAGCACCAGCCCAAGCTGCACAAAGGAGATGGATTAAACAAATACCTGTGACAGTTTCCTTCCCCATATGATCCAGGATTACAAACCCTGTAGATTTTGGCAGCTACAAAACAATTAGGAAGGGGAAGAACTTTCTCAGCAGAAGGTCAGTGGCACACACAGCAGAATGAAGCAAAGCAAAGGACAGGAGACTGGAAAAGAAGAAAAAGAGAGGAGGAAGAGAACAAGATCTACATATGTTTTTGGAATAGATACAGAATACCCACTTCTAGCCAGCTTGGAACTTTATTGATAGCCCTAATTAGCTGTACCACAGTAATGAACTTACCCTTACACACTGCCCAGGCTTCCTGATCACACTTCTCCCCACTAGTCCTCAGCTCAAAGAAGTTGTATTCCTCCAGACTCAGGAGGCCATTGCCATCCAAATCAATTGTTTCAAATATATCCAACAAAGTAGCTCTGAGGGATGAAAAAGGCCAAACTGTTTCCAAAGGCTTCCATTTCCTTTTGCTGTCTCATAACATTGCTAAATTCAGTTCAGTCTGTTTGAGATTACTCTGTACAAACAGAATAATTCTGTACTTTGGGAACATCCAGATTTAAAAAGCCACATTCTAGATGGAAAAGAGATTTTTATTTTTATGTTTGGGACTAAAACTCACCGGAATTCTCTGGTGAGAGCCAGCTCTCCATCTTCATCCCTCCACACCAGTTCTGCTTCTCCAGTCATTTGGGTTTTTACCTTTCTCAGCCTGCAGCCAGTTGTGAAAGGGAGCAGCCAGTAAACTCCAGCTCCAAGCTCCCCTCTCCAGCCAAACACCTGCTCTTAAAGAAAGACAGAAAAGTTTGTAAGAACTTCTCAAATGATGCCTTTCTTTGTTGCCAGCAACATTCATACAAAAGTGATTAAGTACTTGAAAACACTGGGAATGCTGGGTTCTCTCCTTAAAAAAAAAAATTTAAAAATTAAAATAAAAACATTGAATCTCTTAAAATAAAAGTTAGAAAAACAGACAGGAAAGAGATGAGGGAAGAAGGGGAAAATAAGTTAATGCTATCTTATTTTTGCCACAGGAAAAGAATATTCTGTGTATTGTGAAGTTCAAATAGCAAGGAGAAAGAAAATTAAAGGGAATTTAAACAGATTTTGCCTTGGATATTTTGTGTTTGAAGGTATAGAAACAGAACTGAGTTTTTACAGAGTAGCTGTAAATAAAGCCAGCAACTCAGCAGTTCTGGATACAGCTGGAATTCCTTCCAAACACATGGAATTCACACCTCCAGCATTAACACACACATTATAAAATAACAATGAAAATAGGAATACACCAAAAATCTCTAACCTCTTTGTTTTGGAGTTCAGTAAAACTCACAAGCTGTAGATTCTCTTGGGTTTCATTTTCCTTCAGAATAAACAAAGCTGTATCCACTGACAACCAGCGACAAGATTTTCCTAAAAAGAAAAATATCCCCCCAAAAATGCTTAATAATGGCCCAAAATTTGGCATCTCAAAAGAAATAGTCCCATGGTTTTTATTGATCCCTGCTGATGACAAATGGGGAAAAAAATCTGTTCTATGCTATTGGGATTTTCTTCCTGTTTAGGCTAAACAAATTAATTGTTCCAAGCCTTGTGATTGTCTTGCAGATAATTAACAATTTTATCATCAAGAATTATTGCTAAAATAGTTCTATCATTAAGGCTCAAGAATATCAAGGAATGGTTACACACCACACAAATTTCTTAAAGGAAAAAAAAGCCAGTCCAGGTGACTTTATAACAATTTTGGGTTTTAAATGCTCCTGTTTTATGGGATTAAAAAGGGAATATTCTACTAGGGGAAAAAAAATCATCCCAATGCAGCAACTGGATGAAGCCCTGTGGTAAATCTCCAAGCCCTTACCTCTTTTTAAGAAGAAAATTAAAAATAAACACACTCACCTTCAGCCTGGGGAACAGTGAAAGGTTTGATGGTGACACAAACTGCAGATCTTTGGGGTAAGTGCAGCCTGTACTTGTGGCTGATGATTTCCCCATCTTCCTCCAGGTAGAAGCAGCCTTTGGATTGTGCACATTGCCATTCCTGGAAAACAAACAAATATTAAATGTTTACTTCATTTTGGATGAAGATTTGATTATTTAATGAACCCTGAATAAAACACACCATGAGATACAGCATCAATATACTTTTATTTAAAAAAAAAAAGTCCCAAATAGTCCTTTTTGTAGACAATTTTTACAAAGTAACAGTGCTTCACTTGTGAAAATGCCTGAGAAGCACAGAGATTACCCCAATGCTCCTACAGCTGAAAATTAAATTGGAATAGCCATGAAGATTCTGATAATTATATTTGCCAACAGCTGACAGCATGGATTAATTTAAATACAATTATTATATACTTTGCAGCTCCCTTTCTGCTGTTCTTTAGAGGTTTGTATTTTTTTTAAAAATGAAGATTTTTCTAAGGAAGTTCTAAAAGACTTTCAAAGTAAATCTGCTGTGGAAAAGACAAAGACTAATTAAGTTATTTAAAATAAAGTGGGATGTTCAATCCCTGTCAGGCACTGCTATCCAAGTCTCTCCCCTCCTATAATTTCCCATAATCTTTTCATTGTGGGCACAACCTACTGGGGAAGTTTTTAGGGATAATCTTTATGGAAATGCAGCTATTTCTGGACCATGGAGCCAGAGATAACCTCTGGCCAACTTTTATGGAGCAGAATAAAACTAACTAACAAATACATCCAATAATTTTATCTTTATCCATTAAACTGGATTTTGGTAGTGACAGGACAAGGAAAAAGGGGACCAATCATGAAAAATAATTAAGAAAAAAGTGATCAGAGACAAAATATTCCTGGGATTTAATAGTGAGGGTTGAATATGGAGCAACAGCTGGGGTTGTGTCAGTCAAAATGTGGATAATGGGAGCTGGGATTAACATAAGTCAGTGACAGAATTCCAACATGGAGTTCAGCCTCTTGGATCATTTCCACTGCTATTCCTAAACTGTTTATTCCAACACTTCCATGACTCCTGACTTTATCTAAATGGAAATTTTAAAAATGGGTATTTCTTTCTTAAAATCTGACATCTGAAACAACTAGTTGTTTGATTCAAGCTTGATGCCTGCCAAAACTGCTGGACAAAAATCTTATCTTTATCCTTTCTGTTCAGGAAATCAAATCCAGTTACTCTGGTAGCGAGCATGAAGTGGTGCTACAAATCCTAAATTATCAAAATTCCAAACAGGTATGGAAAACTGGGAAGCTAAAAGAGGATTTTCTGATTGGATTTTCCTCTGTCACTTCAAAGCAGAACAGAAGTTGTTGAATAATAGCTGAAGTGGGAAATGTTTGTGTTAGAAATGTTATTTGGAAGGAAATGTTAGGCACTACCTGCTGCTGGTCACTGCCACTGAAATTTAATATTGAAAATATCTACCCATTGATGCATAATTCCTAATAAAAAACAATGATTGAGAGGAATTTTCTAAGGGTTTTTAATTTCAAACATTTCACCATGTTCTGGCTTTCACTGTTTTTCTCTGTCAGAAATGTAAAGTTGGTGTTGCTCCAATATCCTGAGGGCAATATTTCCCTACTTAAATAAAAAGACAGGAGAACAGCAAAAAAAATAAAACAAGATTCTTGGATATGAGATTAATAAAAAGAATTTTTGGGTGATGGATTCTGATTCACACCATAAATAAATCCCTGGGTATTTATTCATTGATTCTGGTAGAATGAAATGAACTTAAAAAGATTAACAATTCTACTTACTTATACCTTTCCATGTTGATTGATTCTAGTTTTTGGATGATGCCAAGCAATACTAATCAATATCTTTTTTTTTCAGTCAGTTCTTACTGGCTTGTGGAAAGAAAAAAGAATCCAATCTTGGGGAAGTGTGTGCTGGTTTTCTACACCCCACATCACGTTTGAACAAGGTGAGATTGCAGGTTAAATTGCACAGAGGTCCAGCTACCTAAACAGACTGCACAAATTCCCTGGGAGATGATGTTTTGAAATTTTAATATAGAACAAATGTCACTGTATAGCAATGGGGAAGATATAAAGGACTTCAGAGTTCAATAACAAATCCAGAGTTGTTATTTGAAACAAAAATGCAGCTCCTGAGGACAATCAGTTCCGTTTTTTCCAGCAGCAGTTACACTGTGTGGTCAGAACCATTTTTTCCCTTTTACACAGGAGTCTCCAGGTGCACATTTTTAATGTATCCCAGCAGTTCCCAGTTAATGTTTTATATTTCTACAGCTATTATTTTCTGTTGAAAGAAAACTAGTAAAGGTTCAGTCCAGAAAGGAAAAACAAAGGGAAAAAGATCAATATTAACACTCTACAAATATTGACTTAGCAAAGTGACTTTGTTGTCTCTCTCCCCCAGGAATTTATATTGAATGAGTGATTTATTTAAAAGAAAATACTGATAGAACATATTAGTCTAACTAAAAATCAATATTTTCAGGTTACAGCATCTATTTACCAAGCAATGCCCAAGAAACTGAATATGCTCATAGATCTGTTATTTATTTCCAATTACCTTTCATGCAAAGGTTTATGATACACAATCTTTCAGACTACTTAAGCATTTAAAGTTCTCACCAACCTAATAAATTATTCAATTTTGAATTTCTCAAGAAGTCATTAACTGTTTTCTCCAACAGTGGTTTCATTTATAAAAAACACATTTTGTTCTATTAAACCTTCACACCTGAAAAATTATTTCCAATAACTTGTTGTCAGCAAAACCAACAGTATATAAAAATGTTGATAATAATATGTACCAAGAAAGCTCTCAGTAGTTTATAGCTGCCCTTGACAAACTGTTAATAAAACATAAGACACCATTTTTCTCTGATTTTTAGCTTCTTTAAAATGCAGTAACACAGGTGCCTAGAGGAAAACACCATCATTTCAGTGTGATACCTTCATTGTGTCAGGCTCAATAATTAGCTTTGTGTTCCTGCTGCTGCTGGCACTCACAGTCACAGTGGTGGAGGTGGAAGCTTTGCCGCTTTGAGCTGATGAAGGTCTTGAAGGAGCTCTGCTGTCACCTATAAACAGAGATATTTAATTACAGTTACATTATTGCAACCCTCTCCTAGTGCTATTTATCATAATCCTTGCATTTAGAAGCACAAAGAAAACTGGATGACAAGAACTCCATCAGAGAACTTCCCTTCATCACTATTGTGTCATTTTTGCACCTCTTTGATTTGAAGCAACTTGGAACAGCACAAAGCACATCCCAAAATTTCATACTTGGTGGCTCTGCAGTCTGTTCCCTGTGGAGTTTTTCCAGTTAGGGAAGGTTTTGAAGTATCTCTGTAACTCAGGAAGGACATGAAACTGTCAACAATTTAATAATTGTGCTTGAAAAGCAGTCTCAATATTTGAAACAAACACACAGATTATTGAGAAATGTTTAGGGTTTCATCTCTGATCTAGGAAGGAAATAAATAATTTGCCTATATTGCAACATCTGAGCATTAATTTTCTCTCTTCCCTCTGGACTGTGTCACATGAAAATCAACAAAATCCACTCTTAGGAATCTGAGAGCTTCACAGCTACAGCCATTTGAACATATTTTAATGACACATTGATGTGATTGTCACAGTAGAAATCATATTCATCAATAAAATCTTCAATAATCTGAGAAAAATTGAAAAACTAAACAAAAACTCAACAGCTCGTTGAGCCAGAGCTTCATCTCCAACAGAAAGAAAACATAAAATATAAGAACTATAAATACCTTTGGCCAATTTGTGATCAGTTTTCCTGGAGACCCTCGGGGATGCTTTTGACACTGGCAGTGTGATCCCATGGGAGAAATGTTCAGTTTGATTCCCAAAGTGCTGCTGCCTCAGTCGAGGGTCAGTTTCCAGCCTGTCCCTTGCAGCTTTGCAGCACTGCTCACTGGTGGTCAGGTACAGCTCACAGAACTGGAGAGACAAAAAGAGTATTTCACTTATTTAATGTTACATTTCTCAAAAGGCCCTAAGGAGTAAAATGGAGGATTAGCAAGGAAAGCACAGCTCAGCAGATGGAATGTATTTCCTCTCCAAGCCAAATATAATTTTAATTTTCAATAATCAGAATAACCACTCAAGTACCACAGTAAAATGCAGCCATGATTCAACAAGGAGGTCCAAATATTGAACAAAAATTACTTGTGACTTTCAACTCTTCCTTTCTAGATACTGGAAGACTGATTTTTAACATAGGATTCTTACCAGTTTTCCTCCTGTGAAATCATATTTATGTACAAATCTCTGTGGGCTGTTTATTCAGACCCAAATTTAGAATCCTGGGCTAAGATCACTAAAGCTCATACAAGAACAAATATCACTCTTGGCCATACCTTGCTGTAGTCAAGTTTACCACTGCAGTTAAAATCAGCTTGTTTAGTAATGCTGGTTACTTCCTCCCAGGTCATTTTATCACCTCTCTGCAAGAAAAAAACAGCTCAGTTTGGGTTCCTAATCAAGAATCCTGCTTGCCTACAGCACAAGTTTTATGAACAAAGGATAAATCCTTAAATATTCTTTCAGAGAAGTTTATCTTGCAATAGATTTCAACAGATTTTGATTTGAATCATGAAAACAGAGGTTAAAATCATTAAAAATTATGTCTTTACAATGCTACTAAATATCGAAGAGATCAGTTGTTTCAGGTTATGAAATTTTGTGGTGTCTTCTGGAAACCCACCATGAAAATCTTCCATAAAATGGGGAATCCCAGCTCTCAGAACCATCTAATTTCCAAAACCTCTACTAATTCAAGATAGATAATTAAGTTTCTAGTAATACTTACTGTTGTAAGAATTTTAAAAAGTTCATCATGTAAAATATATCCAGACTTATCTGTGTCTATTTTTCCAAATGCTTCGAGTAGTTCATTTTTTGTAGCTGGCTTTTCTTTTTTTAAAATAGCACAAAAATCATCAAAATTCAGTGAAGTTGTTTGTGAAGTCCAGTATTTGTTAATAGTCTTCTGAGAAGGATTTCTTCCAGCTTGTTGAAGTGCTGAACAATAAAACATAATATTAAATACATACTCCAGCTGTTAGGAAAGGAGTTTTCTCCAAACATCCTTGAGTCACTTCCCATGTTCAGATTTTTTTAAAGCCAAATCACTCCAAGAGAAAAGTGGGTCTGAAGGACAGTTTTGGTTATGATCTTAATCAAAACATCCATGAACTCAAAGACAGTCTCAAGTGTAAAATTCAACTTTTATCCAGTATCTTAATAACAAGAGCATATTATTTTTAAGTCTGCACGTTATTAGATCCTACTTCTACTAAGACCAGCATCATCTTTTCCTCTTTTCATCATCTTTTCTTCTTTCCTTTGCCAAGAACTGAGATCTAGAGTTGAATTTACCTGAGACAATACTTTATGTCACACCTGTACATTTGAATATATCAATTCAAATTATACAACATGAATTTTAAAGGAAAAATTATACCACCAGACAGCCAATGCCACACATGCAATCAGTGTCATGGGTGTTACACCTGGCATTCTCCAAAATGAATTTGCTGGATCTATTTGTCTCTTCGAGGTCTTTACTGAAAAATCCTTTCAGTTTTCAGTGTGATAAAGGTATTATGTTAAGTGGAAATTATATTCACAGTCTATCTGAAATGAGAGGGATGCTTTTTATATCTTCCCAAATAATTTTTTAGGGAAGCACAGGAGATCCTCCATCTCTACCTGGGCTGGCATTTGATTTTAAGCCAGCTGAGCAGTGCCCAAGCCTGTGCTGGGAACTGCTGAGGAACATCTGTGAAATGAGGCAGTGGCATCGTGACAGTGCTCAGTGGGAGCTGTGTCACCAGCAAAGCAACAACCAACCAAGCCAGGCTCTTCTCCCGTTAATCCTTGCCTCAGTGCCAAGCACTAAATAAAGATTTGTGCCCTGCCACCTCTGCTGGAGGAGCCAGAACAGAGCAGAGCTCACATCTTTATGGGAGCCATGCCTGGGCACAGAGCAACGGTTTGGGAATCTCAATGTCAAGGGCAGCCAGGGAAGGAAGGGCAGTGACTCTGTGGGTTTGTTTCCATGGATAAGAGAGTTCTCTGGAATGTCAGTGCAGCACATTATTATATTTGACAGATATCCTTCAAATATACAATCCTTAATTTTATATCTCCAGGGAGATCAGCACTTGCCATTCCCTATGTGCCTCCCAATTTGTATTTGTGAAAGTTCAATCAGACTGTACCTTTTATTTATATTTCTTTATGGTCTGATTCTGCTAAATCACCCCAGTAATATTACAACAGACAGAAAATGAAGCTACTATTTGAGGATAAGCAAAACTCCTACAAATAAAATTTCACAGGGCCAATCTCTCAGTGAGCACTTTATTTTGGAATATCAACCAAACTTCATGAAGCAAGAGATGCTTAAACATTGGCACCACTCCTTTGAGAAATGTCAGCATTGACTTCAGATGAAATATGAGTCTTTGACTCTCAGTTCTTACAAAATATCTCTGAAAAGATTGAGAGTCTAAACAACTAACTGCCCTCTCTAAGTTGACCTTGAAAGCAAAATGCCCAAACACTTGCTGTGTAGCCAAGTGCCATATGGATAAAGCTGAAAGCCAAAGTATTTATTAGAGAGATGACATTTATTCACACTACCCCTCTATTAAAATCCAGATTATCCCAAACTATCATTAGGATGTCACAAGCTGTAGGAATATGCTTGTTAATGGGTGGAGTTTCACGTTCTGGTGTAAGGAAAGAAGCTACAATCAGTGCACTCAGCTTTTACAGTGGTGGTTTCCATGAAAAACCTTCTTAAAAAGAAGAAAAATGCTCTAAGAAAAAAGAAACTCCCAAACTGAGCACACAATCCTACAACTACAAGAAACTGCAAAGTTGGAATTGTATTTGCTTGAGAAATTTTATCTGGCATAGTGAAACCTCCTTCAAAACTGAGATTATTTATTACTCAGTCTTATCTTATTCTTTCCTTATTTTACCTGGTCACTAAGATTTACTATTAAGAAACCAACTTCCATTTTTCAGGTCAATTTTTCTTACTTCCCTTTGAAATTCCTGAAGTTTTCAAAACAAAGCCCCACAGCTTTCAATTTCTACCAACAGCCTTATTTAGTGCAGCTGAAACAGTCAGAGATATTTTTTTTCTGTTGTACTGCTGACACCACCACCACCACTTATATACAAATATAGTCTGGACAGAAAAATGAGAATTTTGTATTCCAGTCTATGAAAGTATAATTCAGGAGGAGTTAAGGAGTAAGAATTCTTATGGAACATCAGTAATGGTGGATTTTGTGCCAGGGCAATGGCCCTGAGCTGAACTGAGACCTTTCCTACTGGTGATTTAAAAATAAAACCTGTAATAAAATACTTACATTTAATTAATGTAAATTAATTAAATACATTTAAAATATAATAATAATAATAATAATAATAATAATAATAATAATAATAATAATAATAATAATAATAATAATAATAATAAAATGCCTCTGTCTGGCATTCCCACTTCCACCAGGCATCCAAAACTACTCTCAATTCCTTAAAGCAGTTACTGAGTTTATGCACAGGGATACTCCCACTGCAATCATCCCATGTAAGAGTTAGAAAGAAAAAAGATCCAATTATTACCTAAACTGAGCTGTTCTTTTGATTTAATATTTTCTAAGCTGCTTTTTAAGACAGTCAGATAAGCTGCTCTGCAGTTCATGTAAAAAATGGCTTCTTCTGCATGCTGGGACTTCTTCCCTTGGGAATTTTCTGAGTGTGTAGCTTTCTGATTCCCAGGAGTGCTGGCCATCCTGTGAGGGATGAAACTCCAGTTAGAATTTGTAACTGCCTCAATAATGCCTCTGCTTGTCCTCTGAAACACAGACTGGCCCTAATTATCCAAACATCCAGGTCATACCCTTTCTTTTCTCTAAATCTGGGATGGGAATAATTATCTACACTTGTAGGTAAGCACCATGAGATCCACAAGCAGAGTTTGAGCACATGTTATTCACAGTTTATCTTTCATTGGCAGTAAAAAGTTTAATTTCACTGTATTTTATATAGTTGCAGACATTTGATATTACAAGTATTATATAAACATTATGTAGTCTTGATATTTGAAAGCACAAAAACACATTTTTATGTTATCTGTGAAACAAGGCTTTGCCATCCATGTTTTCTCTTTTTACTCTTGTAACTCAACAAAACATATGGATAATAATAGAACTGGTCAAAACTGGAGCCTTTAATCTCAAAAAAATGCCAGGTTAAGCACAGAATTCTACTTCTTAGAGTTACCTAAATATAAATAATAGAAATAAATGTGCAATAAAACTTTAAAAATAAGCATGCATAAAACTTTGAGAAACTCAGGCCTTTTAAGTCCAAGGCCCATGCAATTATAAATGAATGGAAGAAAACAGAAACACATTTTTTTCCTCAATTATTAAAACGACTCAAAGCAGTAACTAATGCTGTTTGCTCAGCAGTGGTCAGCAAACTCTGACAGCAGCTTTCTGCTTCCATCAGAGGTGATTAAGGTTTTTAGAAGGCCATCACAGAGGGACACTAAATCCTGTTGTACTGTTGATTTAACAGCCTCTTGTATTATTTTGCCCAACGTTGACTTCAGGAAATATATTCCAGTACAATAAATGGAATATCTCAAGTTCAGCAACAAGACAACATCGTCCCAGGGTCCCCTTCAGGACTCATTGGGGTTTTACTCAAGAGGCCTCAATCTCTGGCACCTTGTTGAGTTATACGGGTCTTTCCCACTTGGGAAAGGCAGATAATAATTGCTTATCAAGGATGAAGTACCCAATTTGTAACACCCTGACACTTTAATATTACACAGGCAGCAGAAGGACCCCACAGGGACCCCCTGGCACAGCCTGGCTCCTGCAAACGGGTGTCACTATAATTAAGCACCAGTGTTACACACATGGAATGGGACTGGGGGGAAAGGCAAGAAGGAGAAGAAGAATAAATGTTAATTTTCCAGTAACCAGTTTAGAAAATGTCAACTCTTGTTTGTACTCCTTGGACTTCCCATTACTGTGATATTTCTTATGTGGGCCAGGAAGTGCTGCCAATCCATCGCTGGGAAATCCAGTGAGCAATGGCTTAGTGACAGCACTGCCAGCAGCCCCATGGCTTAGGCTGGGACATTTTCACTGGATAAATGACACTTTAGAAAAATAGACAGAGGGGAGCAATCCAGCCCAGGCTTCCAAACAGGGAGAGAGTAGGTTTAGAGACTGGGAAGAAATTCCTCCCCGGGAAGGTGTTCAGGCCCTGGCACAGGGTGCCCAGAGAAGCTGTGGCTGCCCCTGGATCCCTGGCAGTGTCTAAGGCCAGGTTGGACGGGGCTTGGAGCAGCCTGGGACAGTGGAAGGTGTCCCTGACCATGGGTGGAAATGGATGAGCTTTAAGGTCCCTTCCAATCCCAACCAGCGTCATGTTCTCAGCCCAGAACACTGTGGGCCATGTCCAGTCCTTCCTTGGACACTTCCAGGGATGGGGACTCCACTCCTCCCTAGGCAGCCCCTTCCAATGTCTAATCACCCCTTCTGTGAAGAAATTCCTCCTAATTCCCAAAGTCAGACCCTCCACGGCAACACTGACCTTCATGTCCGAGGTTCATCCACACAGAGCCCACATTGGCACAGGGAAGTTCTGCCCTGCTCCGGCCTCGTCCACCTGAAACGGGGAAACCTTTCCCGCATGGATCTCCTCATCTCCCTCCCTAGTGGGCACAGTGGGCCACCCACCGTAAAACGACAACAACAACAAAAACCACAATACAATCTCCTTCCCCCGGCCCTGAGGGGAATCCGCCCTCCCTCAGCCCTGCTCGGCGGTCCCTGAGGGACTCCTGAGGCGCGTTTGGCCGTCCCGAACCCGCCGCCAAAACATCACCGGCCCCGGGCCGGTTCCTACCGCGCACAGCGGGACCCGACGAACCCGCACCGACACCGGTCTCGATCTCAGTCTCAGTCCCGGCGGTCTCGATCTCGGTCTCAGTCCCGGTGGTCTTGGTCTCGGTGGTCTCGGTCTCGGCCCCGCAGCCCTGCCGGGCTCCTCAACCCCGCCCCGGCCCGGCCCGCCCTCGGCGCCGTTTCCAGCCGGCGGCGTTTGGCAGGAGCACGGCGGGAGCTCCGAAGAGGAGACGGCGGGAACAGCTCCGGGATGTCGTAGGTGTCTGGGGAGCGGGGCAGCGCTGCTCTCCCTCTCCCTCTCCTTTTTTCTCCCTCTTCCCTTCTTCTTCTCTTCTTCCTCCTCTTCCTTCCCCTATTCTCTTCTCTCTCTCCTCTCCCACCCCTCCCCTTACGGCAGCGGGTCGGTTCTCGCGGACTCCGCGGGGCGCTGTGAGGGGAGCGCTTCCCCCGGCGGGCTGCGGCTCCCGAGCGCGTTCCGTGAGGGGAAAAGTGCATTCAGAGTGGGCCCAGGGAGGGGAGGAGCGGCTGGCGAGGGGTGGGATTTGTTTCCAAATGAAGACAGAGGCCGGGAAATGTTCGCAGTGGTGGTTCCTGGGGCAGCGCTGCGGGCGGGGCTGGCTGGGCGGTGCTGCTGGGGGTGGTATCTGCTCCGTATTCTGCATTTCTCAGGGGTCGGCTCTGCTTGGAGGTGCCCAGCGACAGGGCGGGCAGCAATGACCGTAAACTAAAACACAACGAGTTCCGCCTCAACATCAAGAACAACTCCTGTGCACTGGGGGTGGCAGAGCTGTGGAGCAGCTGCCCGGGGAGGCCGTGGAGTCTCCCTCTCTCCCTCTCTGGAGACATTGCAAAGCCTGTGTCACCTGCTCCGGGTGACCCTGCCTTGGCGACGGGGCTTGGACTGGATGATCTCCAGAGATCCCTTCCAGTCCGTTGTTCTAATTCTATATCTCTCTACATACCATGGATAACACCCGTGGGGCTGTGTGGGAAAGGGGCAAGAAGGATGACAAGATGGTTCAACTTGGATGGAACCACAGCTGGTCATCCTGTCCAGCATTCCCAAGGAGGCTCGTCCCCTGCACATGGCACCAGGCTGGCATCCAGGCAGTTCTGGAATATCTCCAGTGAGGGAGACTCCACACTCTCTGGACAACCAGTTCCAGTGCTGAGTCACTGCACAGGAAAGAAGTTCTTCCTCATATCCAGGTGGAACCTCCTGGGCATCATTTTCTACCCACTGCATCTTGTCCCATTGCTGGGCACCACCAGGCAGAGCCCAGCTCCATCCTCTGACCCCTCCCTTGGCCAGCACTGAAGGGATTGGCAAAAAAAAGCAGGTTTTGATATGAATTTGTGAAAGTGTGGCTTCAACAGAGTTTGATGGCAAGGTTCACTCTATTGCTCACTACACAGATGGAGCATACACAGGAAAATGGGATTAGAATTTAGAATGATTTACACAGAGAGCAGGGGGATGCAAAAGGGTCACGGGGACAAGGATATGGATACAAAAGATACAGGTGCAAAAGAGTTTAGCAGCACTTAATCACTGACTGATTTAATATTTATAAAGTGATTCAACAGGATTTACTGCAATTACAGCAGTGACTAAATTATAGATTCACACACACTCAGATACAGAGATGTGGAAAGGAATTGCAGGCCTGTGGAGATCAGGGCATGACACCCTCCGTGCCCATTTTCCATCAGGCTGTATCTCTTCCTTTTGTCTCCAATGGGAATAAATCCTGCTCATTTTTCTCCTATATTTTGCAATGTATCAAACAGTAAGTAATGAATCAAGTCATGTAAGTCTGCTGCTGCTCTTGTGTATCTCTGCTCATCGTGGGCTTCTGGAGATCAGTAAAGGAAGTTCTTTAACCTGGTAAATATTAGGCACAAAATAATGCCTGCAGGTTGTACAACTGGCTGTAAACGTGTGCTATCATCATGGTTAAGAAATTTATTAAGCCTTGTCAGGCTGATTCAGGGCTAGGAAACTCAGGTGAAATACTCTTACCACATGTGCCTCATCTTTCTGTCTCCTTTTCTTGTTCCACTCTGACATTTGGTTTAACACCACAGTCAAAGTGAGCCATATAAAAAAAAATAAACCAAATTAAAAGTGGTGCTCTCTGTGTTGTTTCCTAAAATACTTTTCTTTACAACATAGTGTTTTTTCACCACGTTCTTCTTTTGGAAGTTCTGAGAGACGACAGTTTGGCCAACAGGGTTTTCATGTGAGGTGTCAGGATAAATTTGGTTTCAGGGGTCCAAGCCAGGGTCTGTGTGTAGACTTAGAGCATAAATTTTCAATAATTCTGATTTAACTTTTCACATTATGGCACTGAAAAGATGATCAGTAAAAACAAGCCCTCAAGCAAGCCAGGCTGTTGGGTACCACTAGGCAAGGCTGGCCTCCTAAAGCTGAAGTTCTGTCTTTCAGTACAATATTCCAGCTTCTTCCAATGTTGAAGAGCTTGGAATGAGGAATATCTCTTCTCCCATAGTTCAGGGTGCTTGCAGAGAGGAATTTGGGCTGTGTGCTGCTCTGTTGCTGTACACAACATTTGACAGACTTCAAAGAACGTGGCTTTGATCAGTGCACAACTTTCCCCCTAAGAATCTTCTCAGTGTTTATAATTTAGCAGGATTTTCATGTGGTTTCTCATTTATTTCATCCTACAGCTGTGATCCTGATCCTGCTTTCATTTGGCTTTCAGCTCCTTTTGACATCTGTCATAAAAACTTCCATCAGAACATGCCTTAGTGTAACATGCAAATGCATTGGCCCCCAGAGCATCCTTGCAGTGTGGATGCATTAATAAATGGAATATTTCTCTGCTGCCATGAGCTGGAAGCTGTAATGGAGTCCGGATTCCTTGAGCTATATGGGATTCTCTTTAAAAAAGAAATACATTGTAAAGAATTCCATCAAACTGTTACAGCTTGAGCTGCCCTTTGGCCAGAATTTCAGAGGCTTTTTTAATTTAAATGTTACCTGTTTACTTGGCTTTTTTAGATAGGATATTTCTTTTCCCCTTCTTGTAATAGAGATAGCTGTAAAACAGTTTTCATATAAGACCCTTGACTGAGTTACATATCAAAGATGTGTATCCATTCTATTTTCCCAATCCTTTAATTTACAGTTTTGGAATAGCAATATAAATTTGAAAAGGATATGTTTGGAATGAGGTCATCTAAATTCCTTACAAGGCAAAACATTCATTTTCCAAGATGAAAACTGAACTAAGTTCTTGAAATATGATGTATATTCCAAACCTTGTTTAATTCAATGTAATATATATGTTTCTTGGGAACTGTTCTTACAAAGATTTTTTTTTTCCTCATTGTTTTACATCATGCTTTAAACTATTGTTAAGATTTAGGAACGTGCTTAAAAAGTTTCGGTTGTCTCTGGGAAAAATAGTCTTAATTTATGTTGACCTTTCTTTCCTTGGAGCATTTTGCCTGCATTCAATAAAATTTTGATGACTGCTCTTTAGCAGACAGCTGTACCATATAAAGTATTATAAATATTCAGCTTTCTTCTTCCAGTGTTGCCATTAACAGCTGGGCATCCAGTTCAGAGGAGCAGATTTTGCAGAGAGAGCTTGGCATGTTCCTGAATCAGGAGAGGGAAGAAGGGAAGCAAACAGTTTCTTATGGTTTGGGGACCTGTAAAGACATAGAGCATCTGTTCCCCAGTTAAGTCATAGTCTGGTAGCACTGAATCATGTTAAGAGCTAAAATGATGGGGAAAACTACTTTTTTCACCTTGCCTGTACCTGTGTCTTAAATGTCTTAAACATTATTTCGACTAATGGCAAAATAATTCCAAGCCTTGCTCAGAAGGTATGTAAAATGGAAATGCTTTGAGGGGGGTTTTGTTGTTTATAGTCTTGGAGAAAAGATAAATACTCAGCACGATTTTACTTCAGTGCCTTGATTTTATCTCTGGTATAAAATGGAGAATCAGATTTCCTTAGGCAAACACTTTATCCTTCTAAACAAGCAACATTCTTGGTTCAGGGAATGGATTTGCTTTGGATGACATCAGTAAATATGAAAGCAGAAAAGGAAACTATCTTTAACATTATCAATTATTGACCTTACTAACAGAAATCTTTGTGTTTACATGACCATAAAACCTGTCCCTATTTTTCTCTTGCAGGGTTAAGAGAGCATTAAATTTGGACATGGTTAGAAAAGATGATGTAAGTATTTTTTTGGTGTCTGGAGCCATCTGGGCTGTATAAATATATATGTATATATATCTGTGTGCAAAAATAAATGTGGGTATAAACAGTGTATTTCATTTTAGCTGCCTTTATGTTGTTACAGATTGGATGTTGTCTGGGCAAATCTTAAAGCACAAAATTACTGCTGCAAATATTAGTATAAAATTGATTGTATTTCATTTGTCACAGAACTGCCTGGCGTTAAGTAATGTACATCTGCATGAATCACTTGAAAAATGTGCATATTGTTATTGCCATCACTATTTACCCAAGAGCTGAATGAGTTAAGATCCTTGGTGAAATCATTTATTAGAAATTAGCTCCATTATCCTGGGAAGCAAACGTTCTGCCATGTAATTGTACATGTGACAATATGGAATTATGATAATGCTGTAATCTGCATATTAGAAACTGCAAAATTGAAATGAAAACATTAAAGGCATGTTCATGTCAGGGCTGTAATTACCTCCCTCAGCTAATCTGGCATAATGAAACAATAAACTCCTAACGCTGCCATCAATTTCACCGCAGTTATCACAATAAAAATAAAATTGTACTGGTGCTGTTGTTTGTTGTAAATGCAGCTCCAGCATCCTCCCAGCCACCAGCATGTCGTGACATATGTCAGTTTATTCTCTCCCACAGTGGCTGTTGCTGCAGCCAGCAGTGCACAGGAGCTGGGGAGGATGGCAGGGTGGAAAGGAAGGAAGATTTTGGAAAAGTACAGAGAGAAAGAGCTGGTCAGCAAAACGAGCTCCCAATAAATCTCCAAGCCTGGGTCGTTTGGAAGAGGTTTCTGTATATGCAGCACATATTTGGAGGCCTCACTGGTATTGAGCAAGGTAGAAATTGGCCATTTAAAAAATTTCTAGATACTTATTTTTTGAAAACTTCAACAGAGGTGGCAAAACACCACAGTGGCATTAAAGTAAAATCATTAGCAGTTTAATTAGCAGCTTAGTGTACCATTACCCAACTTGTTCTGCTCAGAATGCAGCTGTGACTGTAATTTTGCATCTGTTTCTTGGGCTGAAGTAACATTTTTGTAGACAAGTGGTCCAGCTGAAATTCCAGGGAATGCTTTTCCTGCCCTAAAGCCATCCCTTCCCACGAGATAAAAAGAGTTTCTCAATGCTTACCTGCAGTTACAAGCAGCAAAAAGCTGAAGAAAAGCCCATCTGAATATAGAAACTTCTAGTGGAGGTTCAGTGATGTGGCTTTGCACTGATTTTTAGTTCATACAATGTCTCTAATAAGTGCATGAAAAAGATTTAAATTAAATAACTTTATAGAAGGAAAGAAGGAACAGAAAGTAGTAAACTCATAGTTTGGGTGAAATATATGTTTAATCTTTGCTGTTTAATCCTTCCCTGTTTTTAGCAAGAGTTCCTCATTCCATGGATCAAAATATTCATGAGCTAAGCAGATCAGCAATGAGTATTTTTAGCTTTTTGGAATCTTAGTGTGGTATTGTTTAAAAAATTGGGTAACTGGAGTAAAATTCTTCTTCCTGGAAGAGAAAATCTTACTGACAAATAAAAACTGTCCTTGTAAATGCTGCAGGAATTTTGTTTAACATAACCTTATCTGTATCCAGAAATGGGTGAGGTGAGTGCTGTTCAAGCAGGAAAAATAGTTTGAAATGTTTGGAGATTCTCCCTGTTGAAAAGAAGATTTGATGACATTAACCCCTAAATTTGCATTGATACTACAATTAATATTTCATTTCAAGATGATTGGAAACATTTCTTTAACCTGCTTGAATGTGGCAAGACAGAGTGAGGGTTTCCATCAGGCCTAATTTAAGAGCGTAAATGAGAGGTGTGAAATTATTTAAGGTATTTGAGACTAAAACAAGGTAGAGGCAAGTGGGCAGCAAATTAAATCTTTAAAATCTGCTGTAAATCCCGCTGCTATGACCAGCAGTAGCACTTGTGGGTTGTAAAGTAAAAGTTTGGGTGTTTTTTTTATTATTTCTGTACATGAAATGTGCAGAAAATCCCAGTTTCTCATCCTTGCAATTCAGCATCCATGCTACAGCATGTCCCAGATAATCCCAGTTCATATTCCAGCATTGCAGAATTCTTCTGAAAACTCTGCACAAATTCTTCAACACCATTAAATAATTCTTCTTACATCATTAGACATATTGAAACCCTGAACCACAGACAAAATTTTGGACTTAAGAGACTCACTTTGGATTTTTTCAATTAACACTTGTTAAAAAAAAATATTAGAAATAACTTTCTGTACAATTAAAATCTAAAAATATTTGTGTCTTAAATTCTCATTACTGGAAGAAAAATAAAAACTCAGTTTGACTGCTCTGAAAAAAACCCAGCCATTGAGGTGATCGTGCCAGAATACCTAAATCCCTGGAAAACACATACTTTTTCTTTATGGAAACTGGGGGACAAAGTGTTTGAAAGGATTTTTTTTCTCTTTTAGAGTCTAATTTTATTGAGGAGAGGGAGTGACAGAGAAGCTTGATGAGCACAAAGTCACCCCACCACAGCATTTAACATGGGCTTTCCATAATGGGAATACATAAAGCCAGGAATTACTTAGGAATATCTTAGGTAGTAAAAGTTCAGAGAGGTTTTGTCAATATTCATTATTCATCTGGATGATTTTTGTATTTTTCTCTGTTTCAGGCACCTGATGCAACCCCCCAGAAGGCCAAAAGGAACAATCTGGGCTCCTTCTCCCCCACCACAGGCACTCGCCAGATCAGCCCCTTCTCCTCTCCCACCAGCCACGGGGCAGAAAATCCCAGGAGTGACCCAGAGGGTGAGCTGAGCATTCCATCTTTCCATTTTCCTGGTTTTTGGCTGGATTTAGGGACTTCTCTCCCATCTGCTATGTTTGATTTCTTTATCCCCTTGAAGAATCTCTTCTGAAAAAGCCAATGTTGGGTCTTAAAGCTTGAATTTTTTTCAGTGTAAAGCTTGGGGGTGGTTCTAAAACAACCGAGAGAATTTTTAATTAACAACGCTGTCAGCAGCTCTCAGAAAATACACCTTTGTAAGATTATAATTGTATTATTTCCAGTTCACTTTAGGATAAATGTTCACTTAATTACACAGTCACAGTTTTTGACTCTGACTACTCAAGAAGCAGATTTTCAGTAGACTGAGCTGCTTTTATGACTGTATTAAAAATATTATGGTTGTGGCCTCTTTAAGTGTTAAGGAACCCCGTTCCTTAAATTAAAATTAAATCAAAAATTAATCTTATAAATAAGATCTTATAATAAATCTTAAATTAAATCAAGCATTTCATTCTTTAAGTGTTAAGATCACCTACTATAACTTTTTTATTTTAAAAAGAATAATACAGAGGGACCTTTTGTCATCTTTCCCTGTAGAGCTTTTATTTTCTTGCAGTACAACTCCTAGAAAAAATATAATAATAATAATAATAATAATAATAATAATAATAATAATAATAATAATAATAAATGCATCACTTTCCTTGCTAGCAAATTCCTTGTTCAATGATTTTAGTTATTAAGAAAAAATCCCCTGTCTGATTTTGAATTTGGCTACAAAATGGTGGTGTGTAATATTTAAATTCCAGGTTGTCCATTTAAATTTCTGCTCCTAAAAATCCACAGTACTGGTCTAAAAGTATGACCTCTTTGATAATTGATGACTGATTTAAGTCCAAGTTCTATTGACTACTTAGATTTAAAATGAAATCTTTGAGGGTCTTGACTTTTAGCTACTGTATCATAAAGCTTAAACTTTTATAGCACTTTGTCATTCTGAAGTGTTTCTAAATGTTTTACAAAATATTAAAATTAAAAGTTAATTTATCCTTGAGTGCTGAGACTTGTATGTAATAATTTAGATCTAACAAGAAGAAATCAAAGTGTTTAATGCTGAGTGTGGTCTCTTTTTTTTTTAGTCTGATGGCAGGAAGGAGATTTATTACACTGAAATGTGGAAAGCTCCTCATTCCACAGGGTCTGTCTGAGATCTGTACATTTGTTAAGCCCATGGTAAATTCCAAATCTTTCACTTAAAGGTGAATTTACAAAATCCCCACGTTTTGTGATGTCTTCAACTTCAGGCACAATTAAATCATTCCTGATAGTCAGATGTGACTTTTTTATTGCTGGAATAAGTATTGATAGACAAGCTAAAATTTTAATCTGGTTTTGTTCTGACCTGATTCCTGTGAGAATTGGAGAAATCATGTAAATTCAGAGTGTCTTTTGTGGTCAGAGGTCACATTTATCCTGCCCCATCCATCATATGCCAGACTGGAATATTATATTGTCATTAGAGCATATCTGGGGCCTTTGGAAGCAATTCCCAGTATCTTTGTGGTTGTTTAGAAAGTGGACTTGGAGCCAAGCAGTTTTTATAAAGGGAAATGGGAATTTCATAGCTCAATCATCCCAGCATTTTCAGGATAATGCTCGATGTTAATCTGCAGTTAATAGGATAAAAAACTCCTGAAAGAGCACAGTAAATATCTGCCAGGATGATTCCAACTTCCAGATATTAATGCTGTAATCCCAAGGTTTCCAGAAACTGAGGAGAGGTCAAATTCCCAAAGTGTAAATTAGAATTCAGTGTGGTCTGTTCCAAATCTTGCTTTCTGAGTGAGCATTGGGGTTTTTCCTCTTCCCAAAAAATCGTTCAGCACTCAAGGTTCACACTAACACCTTCTTCAGCTACTTCAAATACTCAACATCTGATTTTTATCTTTATTGTGTTTCTTCTTCCTTGTGACCCTCCGAGGAGATGGGAATGAGCAGAAAGATTCCAAGAGTGGATTATCCAGGAGAGGGCAGCCTCAAACAAAGCACGATGAGTAAGTGGATTCAATTTGAAGTTTCTTATGGCTGCAGGGCTGTGATTGCACCTCTTTTTCACCAGCAGACAATAATTGTGATGTTTATTCACCTAAATACTATGTTTGAAGTTGTAGCTCTTCCTTTTCATTATTGCACTTGAACTCACAGTTTGTTTCCTGGGGTTTTTGCCTGGATGTTTTCCCACATCATTAGGCTGAAATTCCTTCAGTGTAGGATGGAGTCTTCCAAGTGATGGAGCTGGACAGAATAGTTTGGGTAACATTTAAACAGCAGAAAATAAAATATTAACATTATACAGATGTAAAAGTGTAAATTGATTAATTGGGGTTTTTTTTTGTGATTCAGTGAATCCCTTGGTCAACACATCCAGCCTCATTCCTCAGTGACAGGAACCTGGAATTACAGAACAATTGGAGTAATTAGAGGCCTCATTGACATGGAAATGTTTGCATTCAATAATTCAGAATGTTTTTAAAAGGCTTGCAGGAGACCAGCAGTGACATTCAAATAAAAACATGTCTAAACCAACACCTACACTTAATATTCATGTGAACTTCCATATGCTTAATTTTACAGATGAAAATCCATTGGTCAGGACACTGATTTAAATCCTCACAGCTGAACTGGATCCATCCCCATTCCAATGAGAAAAAACATTGCAAACATGGATTTTTCAGTGAGTGGGGATGTGGATAATTGGAATTGTTTTACCTTTTTTACACAGGTTCCTGCGACTGCAGTCCCAAGTGAGAAATTCCTTGCCCAGAATCCTGAAACTAAGAGCAAATCTGACAAGCCTGAAGGTCTGGTTTATACTGATTTGTCTTTTAAGCTACTTCTAATATAGGATTTGAAAGCAAAATTAGGATTTTATATGCAACATTTGAGTTTGAAGGGGTAGGGAAACAAATAAAAGATTTGAAACCAGACAAGCTGGACTTGGAAATCCAGAAAATGCAAAAAAACCCTCAAAATTTATTGTATTTTTTTAAACTAGAAGAGTTGCTTTTTCATGTCCTCCGTTTTTAATTTGTACACAAATAAAACCAATATGAAGTAGTTTTCAATTATTATTTGTAACTCGAAATATGAATTAACTGCATAGATTTTTATGTCTTTGAAGATTAAACATCCTTTTGTGTTGAAGTGATTGTACCATTTAATTTGCCACTAAAGTATCATTATTTAATAGTCCAATACATGTTAAAATGCAAATCACCGCTCTCTTTTATTCCCATTTTGTTTCCTGACTAAATTTAGCACAAGGTTCATTGCTGTACATCAATAGCTGAGAAATAATTCAGTGTACTCAGAGGACTGTGCTGATTTATTTCATGTGGACAAGGTTTTATTTTAAAAAAAAACCAAAACAACGAACAGTGATACTAATTGAAAATGTTTTAATTGCAATGTTTATTTAGAAAAGGAAGAATTTCAAATTTATGAATGATTTCCAAATTGATTTTGGTATGTTGTAGACATGGTGTAGATAGTGGGAATGGGATTTAACAATGACTTTAATTGTTATTTTCCAGGCTTTGGAGGGCAGTAGAGAGCTGGAAAATATCCTCGGAGTCTCACAGTCGTCCTGTGTCCTGAGTGCTGAACTGCAGAAAACCCAAGCGCTGGGTGAGGAGAGGCTTCAGTACATTCATTTATCCCTTTGGAACATTTACCAGGGATCACTCCCTCCAGTACTCCCCAGGACTCAGGAAAAATGCACCTCAAGTGTCCCTGTGCATCCAGCCAGGGAGGGACATAAAAGCCAGGCACACTGGGGAGGGAAAACCTGGAAAAGCAACACCTTTTCTCATGGAAATGGTCAGTAAATAGTTAGATACTTAGTGGGTAGTTAGGTGAGGATTAGGATAAACGTTTGCACTTGGATTGCTTGGCCTTTCTTCTCCCCTTCCGAGGAAGTTGGTTTGTTTGTTTGTTTGTTTGCCTGGCTGCAGGATTAGGCTGAATATAAATTTCCAGGCTTTAAAAATCGCTATTCATGTGTCTTGAAACGATGGACGTTCCAGATGCTTGTTGTGTTGGGATAAGGGCACTTCACAGCTGCCACATCTGGAATACTTTTCCAGAGGAACCCAGAAAGCAAACCTGGAGTGCCTGGACTGCTGCTTTTTGCAGTTGGGAGCAGGTGGACAGTAAAGCCACAGGTACCAGGGAAATTTTCTTCCCAAACAGTGGAATCGATGCATCACATGCTGGTATTTAAATTACCATTTCTTCCCTGACCTGTATTCCAAACCTCATTCCATTTTCCTTCTTCATGGACATGCACTGCTCTGTTCCCACTGTAATGGCAGATCCTTCCTGAGACAGGATGGAGTTACCTGGGAACAGTCTGGGTTTCCATCGGGGTGGGACAGACACACAGACAGACAGCCCAAAGGACAGCTCAGACCTCTTGCTCCCACTCCTGGGTCCACTCTTCCCTTCAGCTCCTTGGGAAAGCAACATCTTTCCCCCATTCCTGAATTAGAAACCACCTCAGCACCAGAAGAAAGAAAAATGGCAACAAAATGTGGGATGAAGCTTGGAAACACAACTTGTCAGAATTCACTGAATTTTGACATTTTTTGGTAATTTTTTTTGAGCACAGTTACATAGGCAAGAGGGTTTTTTCTTCCTTGAAATGCTTTGAAAGTGAAGGAGGCAGCAGAGGTATTATTTTCTTTGAAAGCTCTGGGGCAACATTTGTTGATTTTGGATTTATTTCCTCACTAGTGAGTCAAGCAGAAAAACTGCAGCTGTTGAAAGCAAACCATGGAAAAGTCCCTGCCCGAGGTAAGAAACTCTTCATGACTCCTGTATAACAAATGTTTTGATTCCTTTTGCTTGATTTCTTTTCAGTTCTTTTCACTTGAAATAAGTTGGGTAACCTTTAGGATATGGAAACAGTGATAATCAAATGTGTTTCTTCTGAATAGTCTGCAAATGTAAATTGAATATTTGATGCTATTTTCATTGTATTGGATATTTCCCCATACAAGGAGAAGGAATCATTCATGGACCCTTGCACTTGTGGCATGGTCCAGAAGACTTTCCATACTTTTTGTATATCCCAATTATCCTTGTTCTTCCTCATCCTCCTCCCTCCCACTGTATTTTCAGTATCAGTCTTGCAGCAAAACCTTTTCCACTCTGTATTTTTGGGGGATATTTCACCCATTCCAGAGGGCTTTGAAATCCCAGCTCTGAGGTTTCTTCATAACCAGTGCTGTGAAAATATTTGGAGCTGGTGGTGTTTCATCCCCAGCTGCTTTGGTGCCTTGGCAGGAAGGAAGGGGACACACAGAGGACAGTTTAATTCCCTCACACTCAGTAAAATCAACAACCATCCTCCAGGGGTATTCTGATATTTCTGTTATCTTCACACTTCCAATCTGAGAGCAGAACAAACCCAAAATCAGGAGCAGTGGTGGCATCTCTGCTGTGGGGAATTCTCTTAAAGGACAGAAAATTGATCAAGCTTAGATTTGCTGGGCCGCAGCAGATGAGCCGCAAATGGAAAGGAGTGACAGCACTTTGGAAGGAATTGGGCTGATTTGTGCAGTGTGCAGGTGGTGATTTACAGCTCCCTGTGTCCTCCTGCCGCAGCTCCTGCCTGCCTGGGCTGGCACTGGCAAACAGCCGCTGCTTCCTTTGTGCTCTGCTCCTTCCTGCTCACCACACACGCACTGAGAGCTCCATCCCTGCTCCAGGAAGCAGCCCCCAGCACCAAACACACAGCCAGGCTGCTTAGATCAGAGATATTTTGTGAAGGTAGGGTGGAAAAGACAATTCCAAGTTGAACCTCAGCGATTTTGATTAAGTTCCAATGTCAGTTTTGCTTTCACAAAGAATAAATTCAATTTTGCAGTCTTGAAAATGTGGTAGCAGGAGAGGCAGAGAACTTTGTGATCAAAGAGAAGCATCTGGAGATGTTTTCCTTTGCCTTTTAGTTTCAGATGTGGGTTTTTCATAATTATTTTTAATTAGTTATGGCAAGGCTTAAAACTTATGACTGTTCTGTGGCTTGGTCCAGATGGAATGTCACATTATCATCACATGGTGAGGCATGAAATTTATTTACTTTACATAAAAAACCTCCTCTTAAAACAACTTCATACAAAACATTCCTGGCTCAATGGGCAGCGTTGTGCAGAGCTCAGTTTATCATTTTGGGTGACCAGCATGGAAAAAGAGCATCATTGTTTGCCCATGACTTGAATTTACAGTAAACAAAATATTTTTGAATAGAAAGTAAGCAAATTGTAAAACAACTGCCAAGAGAGGAATCAAGTCAGTGGCTGGGAGTCCAAAATGTGCTGAGAAGGGATGTGTAGGTTGGGATGTGCATGCTTTAAAGGAAAATTTCACAGGTTTGGAGATTCCAGGAGTGAAGGTTCTAAAAGGGGAAGCTGCTCCAGCTGAACACTTTGCTTCCCCAAAACACTGACACAAACCATGGCTGCTGCCCATGGGAGTGTTCCAGAGATCAAATACTTGCAGTGGTGTGGAAAACTCTTTTCAGGCTGTGATGAAATAAAAAACACTCCCTTTTCTGTGGGGATGTTCATCCTGCCGAGCCCAGGGGCAAATCTGATCCTCTTGGAGTTCTGAACATTCCCAGCTTTCATGGTGGGGTGAACACAAGTGGCTGAGGTTTGTGCTCTGAGACAGTAGTGGTGGCTTTCCAAGAGACTGGATCAGGGTTAACTGCATGGATTTTATTCCATGCCACTTGACATCACTGATGAAAGCAAAGCTGGAGAAATCAGGGACCAAAGCTGAGTTTCTACCTGCCAGTCCAGTTTTGAAAACTGCATTCATGGTAAAATATAAATCCCATTTCACAACCACTGCAAAATAGAAACACCTTCTTAATAATCAGAGCTTCTCCTCAAACCAAGTAAAAAGGAAAAAATACAGAATTCCACCATTTATCCCACTTCGTGTCAGTTTGAGTTCAGAATTTGGGTGTCCTAAGACTAAACCACTTGGCTGTGGTGGTTGCTGGGTGTTTATTTTTCACATCATTCTCAAATAAGTGTGAAGTCGGCCTTTAGATGTACTTGGGTGTCTGCCCCACCTTTCCTTCCTCCTCCTTAGAGATCTTCTGAGGAAAAGGGGAATACAGCAGTGGATTTTTCCAACTGTAAAACCCTAACCTAAAAAACTAATTTATTTTCCTCAGCCCAACTTTGTATTTATTTACAGGGAAGAAATGCCATTATCCCTTTGCTGGGAAAAGTGAGTCTGGGAACTGGCTGGGTAAAAATTCTAGCACTGGAGGGATCTGGCCTTGTTCCTTGTGGAAGAATATCCCTGTTTGTGCTCCTGAGGGTTTCCTACCATCACACCTGGGCCAGGGCTGATCTCAGCTCCTCACTGAGTGGGGATTGCCCAGTTTGTGTCCTGGGATGAAAAGCTGTTGTTGCTCAGGCTAAATCTGAACTCGGGTCTCCTCATTCTGTTGCTTTGAGGTTGTGGCTGTGTGAGTCCCTCCCAGTGGAGGGGAGGGAACAGATCCCACTCAGCCCAGTGTCCCCAGCCTGCTTTTCCCAGCACAGGTGAGGAATCCCAGGAGCTGGGGGAGCCTCCCACTGCTCCTTCCCAGCAGGATTTGGGGCTCTTGGGTTGTACCCACACCTGAATTTTACAAACAGCCTCAGACTGGAGGAGTCAGGGGTCTGGGTGCAGCAGCACAAGGAGTTCTGGGATGGAAGGAAGGAGAAGGGGCAGCTCCAAGGCTCTGCAGTGATGGAACACCCTGGGCTATGCAGATGAAATATTAAGCCATTAACTGCAGTGGCAGATCCAGAAATGCACATGAGACATATGACTGGAGGCCCCAGACAAGTACACAGAGAACTGTCAACCTGCATTTTAGATTTAGGTGCCAGCCCCATTTATTCACAGATTTCACCCTTGTTTTTACACTCTATTTTCCTATGTGCCTTTTTAGAGATGCAACAGCTATGAATTTTTAATTCTGGTGGATCTAGTTTAGAGTATTAAGCTTAATGAAAAATTCAAAAGAATTGTAGTTCTTCCAACATGTAGCAACTCCTACATGAGAATAAATACTGCTTTCTCCCATGAATATAATTATTTTAAATAAAAAAGAAAAGAAACATTAGTTTGGACTCACTTAGTAGCAATTATATGTTTAAGAGGTGTAAATAACTTGCTATCCAGACATTACAAATATCCAGGTGCTCTGTATGTGCTGATGACAACAAAATTGAAAAGAAAGACTGTAATAATTCTGACTGGTTTTCTCTGCAGAAGATATTGATTATTTGTGTGTGGTGAGAGATTTGGAAAATTCAATTAAAGGAGTTGTGCAAAGGTTTCATAAATTTCCCCAGTACAGCGTGTACACAGACATTGCTGCGTATTAAATCAATGCAGCACTTCACAATATATTTTCTTTGAAACATAAAAATAAATAACATTTAAACAGTTCTGCTTACTACAGAAACAAATTTTATTTTCTGTGAAGCATTTAGTCATGTGCTATCACTGACTCATACACATTTGCCAGCTGTAACAAATTTTATAGACGTTTTCTCCAGAGACATAGCTCATATACTATGAATTTTTAAATGAGCAAATGGTGAAGAAGGGATGTCAGCAATATAAAAATTGATCAGTTAAAAGATAAAAGCATAAGTAAAGAGATTTGTATGGTAGTCTTAATAGGTTTTATTAAATAAAAATACTATAAAAAGACAGTAATGAATAGACTGAAGGTTTTAACTGTGGTTGAGGTGGAGAAAAATTATTCTGGCACATTTAGTAGAAGATTGGTTTTATATCACCTGACAGGTGAACATTTTTTTTCTCTCTGTTTTTTAGGTCTGTAAATGTTTTAGAGCAGTCAAAGTTGGGCGAGGATGATTGGGGGTACTTGGAGGGGAAAGGAAACTTGGGAAGATTGAGCCCTTGTAGTGCCTGTGTGGGCCAGGGCTGGGACAGGCTCTGCCAACCCTCTGGAGCAGCTTTGGGGGGCTCCAGCCACTGCTGGCCCTGGGAGCCCTAAAATTGGAGCTGAGGAGAGGAACAGGCTGGGGCTGCCCAGCCACCCCTTCTGCCACAGCTCAGGGACCTTCTGGTCCCCTCCCCTGAGCCCTTTTCCAGCTGCTCTGTTCACTGCCATCCTCACCCAGGAGTTCCCTGAATGTTCTCTTTGGTTTGATGGAGCTGAACTTACTTGGGAGCTCTGCAGGGAAAAATCCTGAGAGAGAGAGAAGGGTTGTAGGGGCTTTTGTGAACATCTCACTCAGAGGTGGATGGGATCTTGGGCAGGAATTGTTCCCTGGCAGGGTGGGCAGGCCCTGGAATAGAATTCCCAGAGCAGCTGGGACTGCCCCTGGATCCCTGGCAGTGCCCAAGGCCAGGCTGGAGCACCCTGGGATAGTGAGAGGGGTCCCTGGGGTGGGACTGGGTGGGCTTTAAGGTTCCTCCCAACCCAAACCTTTCCATGATTCTTTGCTTGGAAAACAAAGCTGAGTCTGGTATTTTTTGTGAAGCTGGGCAGCTTCTGCTTTGTAGGAGAGCTCAGAGTGCTGGGCAGAGCTCAGCACAGTGGTCTTGGCATGTCTGGGTTCTTTACTCACCATCTACTCCCATGCTGCAGTCCCTGGTTAAAGGGAAATCAGTCCTTTCCTTTATGGAATTGCATTCAGCACAAATAAACCAGCTTGTAATTGAACCTTTTTCCTGTTACTTGCCATACAAGATTGGACAGTTTCCTGTTGTGAGCAATTGTGGGTGTTTTTGTTGATAATTTGTGTAAACAAATGTTTATTAGGATTAAAGCTAGAAAGTGGTACCTGAGGCAAGCTGGATTGGATTCCTTTTTGTGGAGTAACCTTGTGAGTCCTGGTTTAGGACTGGGCTTGGTCTGGCTCAGCTCCAGGTGATGCTGCCCAGCCCAGGGCAGGTGTTGGTGTGGAGTCACTCCCTGCAGTGTGAGATCCCCATGGAACCACTGAGTGCTGTGTGGGGAGAGCTGGGGAGGCCCTGTCCCAGCAGCCCCGTGTCTGTGGGGCTTGGAGCCCTCCCCAGCTGGGTTTGTGTGCAGCTGAGAGGCTCCAGCTGCTGGAAATCCCCCTTTGTATGTTCAATATCATTCTGAATTCTCCCTTCAGCCCCTCGGGGTGCTGGAGCGGAGCTGCTCATGTGCTGCAGGACATTTGGCAGCCCTGGCACTCGCATGCACCTGCTCCCAGACCCTTCCCCACACGTTCTCATTCCCTGAGTTCCTTTCTGCCCTTGCACACTTTTCCTTTGCTTCTCCCAGCCACCTGCTCACCCTCCCCCAGCCCTGCCCGGCTCGGGCTCAGGTGTGGGAGATCCAGGGATCGCTGTGAGTGATCCAGGGATGGCTATGGGTGATCCAGGGATGGCTATGGGTGATCCAGGGGTGGCTATGGGTGATCCAGGGATGGCTCTGAGTGATCCAGGGATGGCTATGGGTGATCCAGGGGTGGCTATGGGTGATCCAGGGATGGCTCTGAGTGATCCAGGGGTGGCTCTGAGTGATCCAGAGATAGTTGTGAGTGGTCCAGGGTGACTGTGGGTGATCCAGGGATGGCTGTGAGTGATCCAGGGATGGCTGTGGGTGATCCAGGGATGGCTGTGGGTGATCCAGGGATGGCTGTGGGTGATCCAGGGATGGCTGTGGGTGATCCAGGGTGATGGTGAATGATCCAGGGATGGCTATGGGTGATCCAGGGGTGGCTTTTCCTCTGCAGCAATCCCTGGTTGGGCCCTGCTGGCACAATCCTTGGAGATTCATATTTATTGTTTTATTATTAATAGCAAAAAGCAGCACCAGTTTCTGGTACTGGTAGCACAGTAAGTTCTGCTTTGGCATCACTGCCAGTGATGTAACACAGGTGCAGCCACTCACCAGGACAAGAGGTGCTGGGTTCTTTAACCACCACAGCAGCTTATTTAACTCGTGTTTGAGGCAGGGTTTGCACAAATTCTGTCATCACACCACTGTTGTTTATCATATAAACATGGATTTCTGTGTTTTCCTCATTCCCAGGCCACATGCAGGCTGGTGGGAGTGCTGCATTCCTGACCTCACTCCTGGAGAGAAGGAAGGAGCCCCTGGGCCTGCTCCCAGCCTTGCCCAGCACCGAGGCACGGCCAGAGTGACCAGAGCATGGTGCTTCTTGTAAGCCACTCTGGGATGTCCTGCAGCCTGCAAGGGCCTGAGGGCACTCAGTTGTTTCTGTGCCCATGGGATTTGTTCCTGGTTTGGTGGTGACAAAGAAACTCTAGAAACTGCTCCCCTACCAAAACATCCTGTGCTGTTTCTCATCTTGTTGCTGCTTTGGTTACTTGTCCTTGTTGCAGCATTTCTCCTCACCAGTTTGTTCCTCCTTTGGTTACTTGTCCTTGTTCCTTAAAACATCCCAAAATGTTCCTGCAGCCCTGGGCAGAGGGGCTGCTGCCCTGCCTTAGGCTCTGTGTGTTTTACTGGACATCACACCCATAACTCCAAGCAGATCCCATGAACGATGATGCTGCTGTCTAATTGCTATTTATTTTAGTCATTCCTCATCTCCCCACAGGCATTATGTGAAAAATGCATTCCATATCAACCCAAACTTCTCCATCTGCTGGACTGGACTTAAAAGGAGCGAAGAACTGAGTGTAAACCAATCTCCCCAGCAAATCCCAGCTGGGGAGCGCTCGCTGTGCCGGGCAGGTGCACGTCCAGATAACATTTCTGGCATCTATTTCAACTTAACAATGTGCACAACCAGATAATCTCAATGTAAATAATCCACCCTGGGTGCTGCACAGCCCTGTGCCAGTGGGGCTGGTGCTGTGTGGAAATAAACTGGGGCTTCTGGAGGGAGCTCTGCAGTGCCAGGAATTAATTATTCCGACCCTGGATGTGTTTTGGTTGTTTGCAAACGCTTTCCCTGGTGGTGCTGCCACAGTTGGGAACAGATTTGTCATCCACATGAGGGCTCCTCTAAAGTCAACCCCAGCCCCAGGATGAAAAGGCTTCAGCCTCCAACCCAGCATTAACACACAGGGCTCTGGTAACATTTGCTTTTAGGTCAACATTGGAGTTTAGTTTTGGCATTTAATGCTGTAGGAGCAGACTTGTTTTATATAAACCAACTCTTTTTATAAAACAGCTGCTTTTCTTTTTCCTTCTCCTCAGCCTCACCCTTCCAGCCAAGTGAATTCCCTCAAATCGTTGTAATTAGGCTGAAAAACTGCAGTAAAATGATTTGTTCTTATCAAAGTCCAGCACAAACACAAACACTTGAATGCCCTTTCTACCACTGCAAAGTCCCATCCTCAAATAAACTGATTTTTACAACTAAAATTCTGAGCAGCAGCATGATGAATGTGTTCAGGGTGTGGCTGAACACACACATGCTCAAGCTTTGGGAGTTTTCAATTAATAAAAATGGTTTTGCACTTCACTGCCTGTGCAGTCAGACTGGGAAGAAGGTTTGGAAGTGTTTGAGGGAATTGTGTTCTCATTTCCCCCTGGTCTGTCAGGCTTTCAGCTGGGGGTTGTTGTGTGTGTAGGGTGCCTCAGCCCTGGCTTTGGAGGTCAGAGTTTCTATAACCTGGCTGTAACCTCTGGAGCTGGAAATTAAACAGTTATGGATCAGAGAAGAGTTTGGAACTGACTGTGCTGGCCTAAATGGAGCAGTTCTGGGCAGTCCTGGAAGAACAGCATTGAGCTTGTACAGGAACCAAGAGCAAAGGTGCTGATGGACAGCAGTGAGGCACAGCAGAACCTCCCCCGTGGCAATTCCTAAATCGGGTGTTTTTAGGGAGATGGAGTTGTCCATCCAGCTCCTGCTGCTCAGCCCCTCATCCACACCCAGCCTCTCAGCACCCTCTGACCTCCTGCTGTACCAGGCTTTTGCCTCGGCAGCAGCTGGGGCTGTTAAGAACCATTTCCAGTTCCACACAAGGTGGATCGGGTGACTCTCACTTTATCACCCCCCGAGGCCACCTCAAGGACAAAGGAAAGGGATAGACCCAAAACTAATGTTTGGGTATGGGGGAAGGATGGGCTCTGCTGGCCACGGGGCTGATGAGACCTGGGCTCCCACCTTCATTTCCCTGTCACACCTTACAGCCCTTCCTCAGGCTGCCAAGGACCAGGCAGGTTCCTGGGGGAAACACGGGGGGTTTGGGATTTCACAGCCTCTGGAGACAAAGATTCCCATTTTGTGTCCCGATACCTCTCAGCCTACACCTGCAGAAAGGCCGTGCTGTGGGCAGAGCTCTCAATGCCACAGTTATGAGTGGGACACACAGAAAATCCTAAACCCTTGTGAAAAGATGGAAGTTTTGTTTTTTTACAGGGGACTGTTGCAGTGAACTGAATTGTTCTCACCCCCAATACCCTTCTAGTTCCTGCTCCAGAGCCCCTTTTCCATTCTCTCCGAGCTGCCAGGGGGGCACTGTTGCCTGGGGGTATTTTTTCCACAACAAATAAGCCTGGAAAAAGTGCACAAATACACGGAGCTGGTGGGACTCCAGTGCCAGGGCTCAGAAGTGGCCCAGCTGGAAGTTCCCAGAACAGCTGATTCACACACTGAGGCTGAGGGCAGTGACAGCCTGGAATGTGACAGGGGAAGCCTTTAAACAAGGGGAGGGGGGGGCTTCTTTTATATTTATATATAGATACAGAAAAAAAAACCTGGTAGACTGACTCCTAATTAAACTATACGACCCTAAATTGCTTTATGATTTATTTTCTTCCTCCATGCTTTGTTATGTTTATAATTACTCAATCAATTTGTATTCTCAGAATTATTGGCTTTGGAGGCTGAGCTGTGCCCAGGGAGAAATTGCAGAGTTGAGTTCAGTTTACATCTGCAAATTGCTGTGCAATTTAATAAGGGGTTTGGGTATTTTCAAACTGCACTGCAGCACCTCAGCTTTTGTTGCAGCAGAACCAAAAGTTTTGGCTTTTCAGTCCTGTTGAAGAGTTGCAGCAGGTTCAGAGCCACACCAGAGCAAAGGGGGACAGTGACCGATGCCACAAACCAGGTTTGTGCCACAAAGCAACTCAGCACAACTTCAGTGCTGCCAAGCACCAGTTTCTACTTTACCTGCACTGCTTCCCTGTGCTTTTTATGCAGGGAAAGGAGAAAACTTCATGCTGCTCTTGCTAATGGAGTATTTTAGCATTAATTCAAAATTTGGTCCTTTATTAGGCATTTTAGGTTTACAAATGGTAACAAAAGTGTGACACTTCCCAAGAAAACAAATCAAATCCCGTTCCCCATGCTCTTCAAAATATTTCTCCTTTAAAACAGTCTCTGATTGCTTTGTGTTTAAATAAGCAAAAGGTTTTTCCTGGCTTTCCTGGAGTTGTGTCCATCACACACAGGTTCCTCTGCAGTGCTGGCACCTCTCAGTCCTGCAGCTTCATCTTCATTAACTGATCTTCTTCTGCCCTCTATTCTTGGAGTCCCAGAGTATCACAACATTGAAATACAGCAGGAACAGCAGGAAGTGGAGGCAGGAAACAATGGCCACAGCCATGGGGAACAAATGGGGCAGGCGCTGGGGAGGAGGCACCGCAGCACTCAGCACTGACAGCGCTCCCATCACGGCCAGGGACAGGAGGAACTGCAAGACAAGAACACCTCACACAGCTCAGCTGCCACTCCACTCCTGGGTGCTCTGCACTCCTCCTCACGGCACAAAAAAGCGACAGCCCCCCCTGCACCGGTACCTCAGTGCTGGAAAAGCTGCAAATAAGAGGTAAAGGAATAACATTTGCTTACCAGGCTCCTGACAATCCTGGGAAAGGACCTAAACCAGGACACGTAACCCTTGAGGGAAAGGGAAAAGGCCTTGAGCTGTAGGTCCTCTGCTGAGGTCTTCTCCAGGATGGAGAAGGAGGCCAGGCACACGGCCAGGAAGGCGGGCGTGGTGACGGCGTAGGGCAGCAGCAGCCCGTCCTTCAGCAGCAGGGGCAGCAGGCTGTGGGGGGCCAGGGCCAGCAGCGTCCCAGGGGCACCCACAGCATGCAGGGAGAAGAGGGAAAAACCAGTAAATGCATTGATCCCTACTAGAACTGGGGCAGAACAGGGCTTTCATGGAATCACAGGTGGGTTTGTGTTGGAAGAGATCTTAAAGCTCATCCTGTTTCAACCCTGACACTATCCCAGGGTGCTCCAGCCTGGCCTTGGGCACTGCCAGGGATCCAGGGGCAGCCCCAGCTGCTCTGGGAATTCTATTCCAGGGCCTGCCCACCCTGCCAGGGAACAATTCCTGCCCAAGATCCCATCCAGCCCTGCCCTCTGGCACTGGGAGCCATTCCCTGGCTCCTGTCCCTCCAGGCCTTGTCCCCAGCCCCTCTCCAGCTCTGTTTAGGAGTTTCCAACTCACCTGAAAGTTGACACCAGTAGAAACCACGTGGCCATAAAGGGGATTTCATTTATGATTAAGCAGACTGGGCTGGAATGAGAAGAAAAAGAGATATCAATTCTTCCCTAATCAAACAAATAAAACAACCCTCCCAGTCCATGCAGGATATCCCCATGGAACAGCAGTGCTGCTGACTGTCCCCAGTGAAAGGACAGACCAGCCTGGCTGTACTTGCACACCTTCATTTACAAGTGATTTAGAAAAGCAAATGTGCAGAGTTGTTAAAATCTGATATATTTGTAAGTGAAAGCAGCATGCAGTAAGAAGATGAGGAAAAGATTGAATTTTATCCACAGAAAAATAATTTACTTACACTGACACGAGAAGAATCGATTTTTCATGGACTTGAAAGGAGAACAGGAAAAATGACAAGGCACAGCTGACCTTAGGAGAGAGAGCAGAGATGTGTCAGCCTGTGACTGCAAAGCTCTGCTTTGGTGTCTGCAGGTACAGGGCAGTGCTAAACGAGCTCAGTTTCCTAATTAATTTTCAGCCTTTCCTCCAGTGCAAACCCCATGCACCCAGAGCAGCTCTGTCACTACTCTCATGTACCAAAACCACCTTGTTTGGGAGTTTATCCAGAATTAGTCACAGAGTCCTTCAGGTAGAGCCTCAGTCTTGCTCAGCTTCCCTGACAAGAGCAAGGAATCACAATATTCCCACACACAGGCACTGGCAAATCCCACTCCTGGTAAAAATTACCCCCAGTTCTGACATAAAGTTTTGCTCCTCATCATGACCAGCCAACAGAAAAAGTAAACAAATTGTCTTTTTATTCCCCCACCAAATAAAAACACATAAAACCAACAAGTTCTCAGGATAAATTTTAGGTAATGCTGTGATAAAATTAAGAAGGGAAATTATCTTGTAACTCTGAAACTTAGAACCCAGCTCCATCTACTTTTGATTTCAAGGAGAACTCAATTTTTGCATGGGAGTGATGGCAATGTGCTTCAATTCAATGACGTGACTAAGAGAAGGCAAACATTTTGGAAAAGAGGATCATTATATTTTCAAACCACTCACGAGCTCACAATGTCCATATGGGGAATTTTTAATGGAATTTTGCAGCCAGTGAAGGAAGAAAAACTGGCACTTTGGAAGCCAAACAAAAAGAGGAGAAATCCCAATTCTGTATGAGGTTTAAATGTGTGTGGAATCTTCCAAAGGCTCTTCAGAGGAAGATAATAAAAATACAGAGTTAAATAAAAAAAACTGAGCTTAAGGAAGAAGTCAGGGTTCAAAGGACAGGCCAGAGCCCTGGATTTGAGGAAGTAAAACACTTTTTAACCAATTCCTTCAGTATTTGATGGCTCCCACCCCTCTGTGCCCTGCACAAGTGCTGTTGGCACTGCTGGTCGCCCTCCAGTGCTTGTGGTGGATACAAAACAAGGAGCAGTGAAAAGCCAACACTCACCAAGGCAAATTTAAACCCTCGCAGGGAAGGCTGGACAGTGAGCTTGATACAGGCAGGCAGCAGGCTCAGGAATGTTACAGCAAAACTAAAGGATTGGGGAAGAAAAACAGTTTTAATATGTGAGTGACTACAGCCATTAACACTTCACTCTGCAGAGCCAGACCTGAATTCTTCACTGAGTCAAGGAGAACTGGGAGCTCTGACTTCTAAGAGCATTGAAAGATTTTTGAATTCTTTCAATTTGCAAATTTTAACTCAGTTTTAAGCAAGCAGCTTAAATCACTATATAAACAAGCAAGGAATTTTTCAGTCATAAATATTCCCAGTATTTCTCTCTCATGACCTGGCAGAAAAATAGAGTATAGGAAAGAACACAGTTTGAGAAGATTTACTCCTCCTGCAAAAATATTGCAGATAAAAACTACCTAAGGCACTCCAGTTATGTCTTACCTGAGTTTTAGCTGAGTTCGAGGGGATATTACATTCTTTATCTTTATAAGGACACTTAGACTGCACCAAATATTGGCTACTTTATCCTGGAAGGAAATAAAAAGGTAATCAGTGATAATTCTATATAATTACACTCATGTTTGTGGGAGCAATGGGGCTTGGGAGGTGGGGATTGTTTGGTTTCTACCATGAGAGTGCAGATAACACTTGCAGGTGTACATCACGTTCTCAGATGCACTGGGGATGATTCTGCTCTTCAAAAATGCAAAGTTTCAAGAGACCCAATTAAAACATGCTCTAAAATAAGTGAGAAATAGTTCTTCAGTACAAGAGACCACAACTTAACCCACGAGAGCAGATATTTTGTGGAGTTAAGGCTGTCCCTGAGTAAACCCTGGCCCACATGAACCCTTTCCCACTCTGTGCTGCACTTTTCCCCCTGTACCTGCCTGTGCTCGCTGCTCACTAGCACTGACAGGGTTAACCCCCAATAAATCAAGAAGTCTAAAGACATTAGCACTTGTGCTAGGATCACTTTCAAAATTAAATTTGTAACTGCAGCTCTCCTGCTGGTGAAACTCATCCCCAGACAGCTGCTGGAGGCACAGCTGTGTAGACACAACTCCCAGCAGCAACTGAGCCCCCTCGGTCCCCGCTGCCAGCACCCGGAATCTGCCGGGGATTCCGGGGAACACAGCCCTGGCAGCACCAACAACCTCCTCCTCCTCCTCCTCCTCCTCCCAGCCAGGCTGATTTTCCAGCCACCAGCAAGTGTTCCCGGGCTGCAAATGGGAACTGGCACACCCTGGGCTGCAAATGGGAGCTGCACACAACCTGTCACACCCCAGGCCAAGTTACTGAGCGCTGCTTACGTGGACAAATTCTCATTTTATCTCCATCAGCATCCAGCAAGTCACTGCCCTGAGCAGCACAGAAAATATTTGGGCTAATATTAGACTAAAATCTTCCAGCTCTTTCAGACTCATTGGTTATTGTCATTTAAAGATTTGATTTTTAAACTTGATACTGAATAAAAGGTGTGGTGAGCAAAATGACTCCTTTATAAATTCCAAATAATTCTCAAGGAAAAGGTTCACTGGGTTTTTTTGAGAGTGTCTTTTTTGGAGAGGTTGTTTGGTGTTTGTTGGGGTTTTTTAAATAAGCTAGCATAGAATACACTAAGAACACCTCCATTGCCTTTGGTACATCAGCACTAACTTTTTTGGGAAAAAAAGTGCCAGTTGTGATATTATTTACACCTAAAAAAATTAAAAGAATAATTAAGATTAATCAAACTACATGAGAATTTATTTTAATCCCTGAGACAACCTGGAAATTCAAAGCTTAGTTTTCTGGGTTAAACCTGAAATTGAGAATCTGCTGTAAAAAGCATAATATTGACTCATGCCCCAATTAAAACAGCAGCAGCTCCCTGTGACCTGAGAACCTTTCTTTTATTCCCAATTTCTGTGGCATTGCCATTTGGCAAATGAGGAATTTACTGGATTAAGGCTCAGCACCTTCAGCGTGGGTGTGTCCACAGCCTGAGCAAAACCAAAAGCAGAAGTGGCCTAGAACTTTAGGAAAATATTGTGGAAACTGCACAAGGTGAGTCAAAAAGGAGGTTCTAGGCTGTATCTGAAACACCATTTAAAAATTATTTTTAAAAAATAATTAGTCCCATTGAAAAGAGGGGAGCAGAACCCAAGAGGCTGAAGCCGTTGACTTTCAAGGTTACATCTTCTGACACTGTCAATTACTATGGAATCTATTTCAATGGAAAAATGTATGGATTGAAGTATGGGTTTGATGATGGGATAAGTGTTGTCTCCTGGTATAATATCCTGGAAGATGCCAGCTGAGCTGGGGTTAAACACTGGATTAAATAACTGGCAAGAAACGACTGCTGAAGAAGCCGTCTCGAGTTACTCGCCCTGCGCTGCGTCTCCCCCATGAAATCCTAAAGGTCAGGCTGAAGGTTTCTCCAGGGATCTAAGAATACAGGACAGGGCAGTGGGTGGGAGAAGAAAACATGCATGCCTCAAACAAGCCTCTGTCAATGGGAAAGAGTCTTCTGAGTACTTGCATGATTTGTTCCACGTCGGTGCCGAACGGGAGCCAGCAGGCAGCGAAGGACAACAGCACTGTCCCTGCCAGTTTAAGCAACAGCACCAACCTGCAACAGGACAGCACATCAGCACAGCACATCAGCACAGCACATCAGCACAGCAGGCCAGCAGTGCTGCCCAGAAATCAGCAGCAATGCTCATCCTGCAGGACTGCAGCACATCACACAGCTGCCTCCCACAGAAATGAATCCAGGAATGCCCACGTGCACCCCACTCCCCGTGCCAGGCCGATTCCTGAGGAAGATAAAACACTTTAAAGCCACTTACCCCTTTCCTTTCAGTCCCTTCTTGAAGCACTTTCCAAGTAAATAGCAAAAAAAGGGCAGGGAATGGTAGAGCTCCATTTGCTTATAATTTAAGGCCAAGCAAAACGTCACAGAGCCCAGGAGATCCCAGTCATGGGACAAACAAAGGACAGCCCACAAGGCCAAGCCAAGGCTCACTGAGTTGTATATGGTTTTTTATGTCAAGGACAAGATACACATCTCACTTCTGGAAGGCAGCAATTAATGCCCTGAGGGAAAGCAGAAATAGCTTGTAAAATGGGTTTTGCCATGTTAGTTTTAAGAACACATTTCCAAGTTGTGACTATGTCACCCCCAGAGATAAAGAAAAATTTACTTCCATTGAAAGTGTTATTTTTATATTTCCAAAGTTTGATTCAGAGCTTGCCCAGGCAAATTCTGTGTGTGTTAATTACACATGTAACGTGTATTCAGCCAACCCAGCTTTTGGTGGCAGTGACAGATCTCTGCAACAAGCAACATTTTCCTCTTGGTATTTACATGAGCAATGATAAAGCTCTCACGAGCTTTCCCTTCCAGCTCTCACAAGATAAGTGCAAAATACTCAAATATGTCAGTGTTTAAATTATGTATAATTTAGTTTAAGGACTTCTGAGGGGTTTGTGATTCTGTTACACACACAAGGCACCCTCATCCATGTCCAGTTCCCTGACTGCTGATCCTGCTCAAACAATGAGTGATAGCTGCTAAAAACAATGTTACTGCCTAGTGTCTTTGAAAAGAGCTTCCCAAGCTCAGAAGATTCTGAAGAGACTAAGCTACACTTACTATTAAACTGCAATAAAGTATTAGCTTTGGTTTTCACTTGTTTTTTGAAAAGTTTAGATCAACCAATAAACACAGAATCCCAGAATGGCTTGAACTGGGAGGGACCTTAAAGCCCATCCAGTGTCACCCCTGCCATGGCAGGGACACCTTCCACTGTCCCAGGCTGCTCTAGCCCGGCCTTGGGCACTGCCAGGGATCCAGGGGCAGCCCCAGCTGCTCTGGGCACCCTGTGCCAGGGCCTGCCCACCCTCCCAGGGAGGAATTTCTCCCTAATATCCAATCCAAACGCACCCTCTGGCAGTGGGAAGCCATTGCCTCCTGTCCTGTCACTCCATCCCTTGTAAACAGTCCCCTGTATTTCTTGTATTGTCAGAAATGTCACAATATTTTGTTTTCCCTCTGTCAACCTAAGCAGCTGTGACAACACATCCTTGCCCACAGAGCTCTCAGCCCACTCACATTTCCCACTCCACATCACCAGGTGTATTTGACACCTCATTGATTTCACATCAGCAAACTCACACTGAGAGGCCCTGATCTTGCCGAGGTGCAGCAGCTCAGGGAAACAAATCTCTGACTTGCTGGAGGTGCTCAGAGGGCAATGTTGGTCACCTCAGAGTGGCAGGGCTGGCACAGAACCCTGCAGGAAATCCCTGCCTCCACAGCAGCTGCTGCACCCCCAGCTACCCCATGACATCTGTACAAAACCAGTATAAACCAGGGCTGTTATTAACAAAGAGCCCCCTGTGCAGGTGCCCACCAGCACCAGGGAGCAGCCAGGCCTGAACCCACCTCCCTGAGCTGTGCAGCCAAGGCAGGAGGGCAGCTTCTCCTGAGCTGAACATTTCACACAGCTCCACCTGCCACTGCCATCCCAGGAAGAGCTGAGGAGATTCCCTGTGCACACACAAATCACAGGAGCACAGCCCATCACTCTCCTCCCTGTCACAACCCTGCTGATTGCCAAGTGACTGACAGGGAGATGAGCTGGAGGCATGGGAAGAATGATATTCATGTTGGGATTGATTTGTGCCAATATCAATAATTTTTATCTCCAATATGTTTCAGACTTGCAGCTTCCTGTGATATCTCTGTTTGGGGTGGGTAGAACACCCCAGATGGCTTTGCACACAGAAATCACCCCGTGCTCAGCTAACAAGTGCTAAGGAGCACCTATAAAATTCCATAATCAGGGATTCATTTCCATATTTCCATGCAGAACAAGGATACTGGAAGTGCCCATGGTCGATAAGGATGAGGCCTGGGTACAGCAGGATGCAGAGAGCACTGGAAACCTGGCAAGAAGAACCAAAAAAAGGGAGGGGAACAATAATTAGTCCAAAATCAGACATTAGACAGAGGAACTTCTCCAGTACAAAAATGTGCCCCTTCAAGGTGCATCCTATACGTAGGAATGTTATTCTCTACAAATAATCATCTGTCAGGAATATTTTGAGGAATAAAAAAGGATAAATATTTGCCATAAATGAGAAAATATTGAATATTGCCTGTCCTTTACAATAGCCTAAAGATCACCTACACCTATCTTCAAGCATTCCAAAAATCAGGAGACTTTTTATTCCAAAATCTACTCTAAGGAGTGTTCAAAACAAAGCAGTTCCCAAATCCCACCCCAGCCACACCATAAATCTTTTTATTTTTGTTTTTTTACTACTTAAGTAATAAATCAATGGAAAATTTTATTATTAGAAGTCTTAAAATAATTGCTGTATGATAAAATAAAGGCTTTTTTAATGCTTTTAAGTGAAAAGCCTATAACATGAGCTATAGTGGCTGTCACCAGTTTTACATGGAAGCCATCAGGGTGTTCTAGGTGTTAATTAACTCAGTGTTACATTTCTACCCTGTTCTAACAGTGTTTTCTTTGTTTAATTTACACACACCAGGTACTTGCCTTTTTTTTAGCAGATGTTTCTTTCAAGGAAAAACAATATAAAATAACTGCAGGGATATAAACCAGCAAATCAGCAACAAACACTGAAAAATAAAGATTAACTTTCCATTAGAATCCTCCCACAAGGGGAAAAAAACACAGGCAAACAAACATTAAAATATCAGAAATAAACTGGGCAGTTCCACTTCAAAGGACAAAAAGAACCAGGTCTACAGAATTTGATCTTGTTAATGTTTCTAAGGCTCATTTCTGATGTCCCAGAGCTGCTGCTTCCACGTGTTCAGCTGTCCTGGCTCCTGGCACAGCCTCAGTCACTCTCTAGTTCCTCACATGCCACAAGCAGGGCAGGCATTCAGGAATGGCCCAAAGAAACCAGCCCTGCCTGCAGCCAGGTTCTGGGACAGGCAAAAGGGGCTGGGGCACAGGGGAGAAACTCCAGATATTCCCAATCTCTGTGGGAATTACCAGTGATGGGGATAAAGAGACTGAAAGGGATTTGGCTTTGATCACCTGCCTATAGCAAGGATTTGTGAGAGGAGAGAAGAAAACGGAGCCAGCAGGTTCCCCTGCCCAGGGTGTGTCCAGCACGTGAACTCTTCTGGAGTTGTCTTAAAAACTCAAGAAAAAACTCATATTATTTCTACAAACCACCTCCAGCAGACGTGCAGTGGCTCCAAGAGGGAAAGGAGATGTTTAAATACTTCAGTTATCCAGGGATGAATTGTTTTGCCAGCTTAAGCCACAGCTAAACAAACGTACCCAAGGTGTTAGCAAAACAAATACACTGATGCTTAAAATAAAGCTGCCATTGACCACCCTGAATTATTTTAATGCACTCTTCTAATGGCCCCTGTTAAAAAGTGTTTATCAGCTCTCCAGATCCATCAGTGTTGTGTCAAGTGAGTTGATTTCAAAATTAATAAAGACCATTTCAAGGGTAATTAAATACTAGTGATTTTTATTTTTTTTTTTCAATTCAATCAATTACCAGAGAGCAGACTGAGAGGTTTGTGAAGTCCAGAAAAGCTATTGATGAACAACAAATTCTGCTGTTGCAATCAGAAAGCATTTTGTGTTAGAAAAAGCAAAAGACATTTCAAATGAAAGAAAACAGTAACAAGAAACAAGAGTTCATTTGCCACATTGTTTGCTGTCCTACTGTTGAGCTACTAAATTATGGTAAAAATCTTCTTCAGCTCATTTGTTTGCTGTTCAAAATAATCAAATGGTGTAAGACAAATTTAGAATACAAGTAGTAAAATAAATTTTTACTTTTTTTTGCTCACAGTAATAATATCAAATATCTCTGCCTCTGAGATCAGCTCCTAATGAAGATCTCTGATATCTCCAGAGGTTAAGTCAGTAAATTCCAGGCTACATGGAAAATAATTTTACAATAAAAAACAAGTTAAGCTAAAAATAAAAAGACAGAATAGAAGGGAATACAAGAATATTTTCAAAATTAAAAAGTGGGTCTATGCTACAAAGAGTAGTTGTGGTTTTGAGTTTCTCATTAATTAATTGGGTTGAAAACTTGTTTCTATATTTTATATTTATCAGCTTCACAAATGACAGCTGAAGAGGAAATAATGCAGGAATTTGGCTCAGAAATGGATCTGCAAAGCCACCCAATTAAAAACCTGAGAATAAACCAGTAAAGACAGAGATGCTGCATATTAAACATGCTGAATTAGTAAGCAAGACAAATGTGCAGGATGATCCCAAGGAAATATAATCTTCCTACCTGTTGTACGCATAAATAACTTATGGGGCTGACTCTCATAGCCCCGAGAGGTGTGCAGAGCAACCCAATCAGGATTTATTAACTTTGCACTGTAAAACAAAGTACAGACACATCAAAATGCAGACACTTCTCATTTCCCTTTACACTCCTTGCAGCAATAAAGATGACACACACAGGAGCAGATTCCAAGAATGAAGATGAATGAGAAGAAATATTTCAGAGAGCAATAGTGATCAATGAAAGCTTTTCCTCACCACTAGATCAGTTTACACTATAGACTGTTCCACAATTAAACAAAAATAACCTTTGGAAACAGTAAAAATGGAATACAATATTTATTAGGACAAGATAACCACCTCCAGTCTGGTTCCAGGGACTTTAAAAAAAAACAATTGTAAATACCTTTCATGCTTAAGTATTAAATATAAACCATTTACAGTTCACATAGATGCCCCACATAGCTGTGCCTGTGCACTTTAACCTACATTCTTATTCCATAAGTCTCATTCCAACAGCAGCAAAGCCCTTGTGGAAAAAGTATTCCAATAACAGAATTCTATTTACATGATATCCACTCATCAAATGTCACTTGGGCCCTGCACACACGAGAGCTTTCCCAGGCAATGCCCCCTGTTCCTGCAGCACTTTTCCCTGGGCATCCCAGATCCAGCAGTGGCTTGTAGGGAAAGCTGAATATCCAGAAAGAAAAATGTAACAGAGGATTTAAATCACTGAACTTACATGTAAGCACACACAAAACTGTGATAGGCAGTGAGAGGTGGGTAATCGAGGCCCCAGTACAGCAGGTTGTTGTCACTTGTATTGAAGTACCTAGAAAAAATAAAATTCAATTTAAAGACTACATTTCCAGCTTGGTTTTGACCCAAGGAAATGGCCAAATATTAAATGTATTCCAAATCCAAAATAGAAGGTGGCAACATCTATACCTGCTACATTTCACTTCACATTAAATAAGTCTCAAGCAACAAAATTACAGCAAAGGAGATGCAGACTTCACACATTTGTGTTTGAAAAAAAAAAGCTGCTACAGTTCACTTGAGTGGAGAGGGAAACTCCTGGCTCTACCTCCAAACCCAGGTGGCCCAGGTGAAAGGAAGGAAAAGTGTTTTCCCAGTTGGGATTCTGTTGTGTCAGGAATTCTGTGGCACTGATAAAATGAAGTCACCTCTGGCAAATGAGATCAGAAGGGTTTGTCCAAGGAAAAGTTCCAGCAATGAGGAGCAGCCCCTTCCCATCTCCCAGTGAAACACTCCCACTGCCACGGGGCAGGCTCTTGGCTTTTCCACTTCCTCTCTTCAAATGCAGCCGATTTTTGACATTTATAATAGTAAATGATATTTCTTGAATTCTTTATGAGCTGCCTGAAGTGTCTTCTGAACTGATGATAAATCCCATTTCTTTGAGTTGCATCTCTGCCTCTCATCCTACAATTCAAGATTGCTCCTGCCAAAGCAGTGCAGATTCTTCATGCAGAATGTCACAGCTTGCAACTTTCAGGGAACTTGCCAGTTTTGGGGATTTATTTTTTCATTTTACTTTCCATAAAGTTTTTAATTCAAAAAAGAAAAACAACCCCTATATATCCAGTAATATTTAGTAAGGAAGCTTTCAGAGCTTTAATTAGCAGTAGAATAAGAAAGGACACTCCTAAAGCAGCCTTTAGTAAATAATGTTAAGACTTTAAAGAATAATATAAACCAGAAATATTTCAATTCTAGAATGCAATCCCTTGCACATCAGCCAAGATGTGCTTTTCCAAACACCCACTTTGCTGCATTCAAGATCCAATTCCCAAAGCAGACCCAACCCAAAAAACCCTTCAATTATAAATATAAAATTACATCAATTATAAAACCAGAGAGCAAATAGAAGCCCAAGGTGCCCACCTGGCAGTCCCTCAGCTAAAGCCAGCCTGCAGCAGTGTCTGATCTGGCCCCTGGGAATGCCTGGCAATATTGGCTGCTATAACTCCTAATTTTAAGGAGACACAGCTCAGTGTAGTAGACTGGATCAGAGCTGCCAACTCCATTATTATGTAACACCTCTTATCCCAACTCTGGCACAGGCAGGGTTTGGATATCCCAGAAAAAAAAAGGACAAAAATGATAATATAGGAACAAGAGGATGATCTGAGGTCACTAGACAGAGCCATCTGCAGAGTTCATGTGTATTTACAGATCACAAGTGAATTAATTTTCTGTTTTGTCAGATTAGTCTGTTGCCCAACAGACAGCCAGGGAAAAAATTACACCACACACACACACCTCTGTCCTTGCTGGAAGATGAGCTGGAATTCCAGTATATTCCAATTTGGATTGTAGCACATATATGGACTAAATTTTTTCCTCCGAAGAATATTAGGAATAATTCAAAAATCAATAAAATATTTAGAATAGCTCTCCTCCTGTTTTACGTGATCTGTACAAATGAAGCTCACTATAAATCTAGAATCCAGAATTCCCACAATTAAAAATCTCATGGATCATGGGAGCAAACAGTGAACTCAGAGGTGTAAAATCCAAGCAGGATTTGCTCCCATTCTCCCTTTGTAAGCACCACCTACCACTGCCTGATGGGTAAGTTGTAGGTGATTTCTTGCCAGTGCCTCTGAGCCTCGTAGTCTCCATACATGGGTGGTTTTCCTGCCCCTGAAAAGAGAGCACACAGCATTTAGGACATTATTTAGTTTATAGATTGCTTCCCCCCAGTTATGTATTGCATATTAATTACTAATTTTATTCTCCATTTCTCTATATTGAGGGCAAATAGAGACCTCATCATGCAGCCTAACAGAGAGGAAAAAAAAAGTTATGTGTTCTTTTGGCTTTCTGGAGATTTCTGCAATGAGCATTTATCAAAGATACTCTGCTGTGAAGAACTGCTTCCTCATCTGACAAAAAAAATCATTTCCAAGTGCAGATGAAAAATGTGGTACTTCCCCTGAACTAGGAAAATGCACATAATGGACATGTTACAGTGATTCTGTGGGAACTGCTGCACTCCCTTGCTATGTGATAATTGTCAATATTCTCACTTGTGTTTCAGCTATGTCATGGTACCTTATTATTAATATTATAATATTATTATTTGCCATTTTCATGTGGGGGGAAAAAAAAAAAAAAGCTTTATCAATGCAAATATTTCAGATATCAAATACTTCCCTTGATGGAAGCCTAACTGTGATAATGGCAGCATACAAAGCATCTTCCCAGAGTTTATTTACTTCTATTAACCTGATCATTGAGATCAGCAACTGATTGTGCTCCCAGTGAAATATTGACATGAGCCAGACAGAGATTTAAGAGGTTCTTTAAAATATAAGAAAGCCATCTCTGTTTTTACCCATGATCTATGTTTGTGGGAATCCCACAAGCTCAGCAATGTGCAATTTATTCCCAGAAAGTGGAAAGGACCTCTTATCTCTGCTAATTTCTCCCTGGGTGGTGGAGAAAGCAGATTATCTCCACTCTCACACATTCAGCTTAAAGTTTCTCAAAGAAGTCAGGTCACTGGAGTTTCATCAGTGTCAATTCTGTAGCTCTAAGTCCAGTGGAACAAAGAATCTGCCACAGGATTATTCAAATACAAAATAGATATTACCCAAATTTTAGACTGTCTGTGTGTGTATCAACTTCTCAATCTCTAGGGGGAAAAAAGGGATGACAAAAATTAATTGCCTTCAGAATGACCAAAAGATCTTAATCCAAAGGTTTGATTATTAAAAGCCAGCTACCGATCAGTTCATTTGACAATGCACATTTAGATTCCATCGACAGAAAACACCAAGTACACATAAAAAATGAGTTAAAAATTGATAAAACTGGAATATTTTATTTTAAGAGGCTCACTAATACCTTAAAAGCAGTGATCTTATTCAGTTTTATTGTTTACCTGGGAACAGATTTTTTTAAGGGTTTGAAGCTGCCTCTCAACACCTGTATTTAGCAGGAGTTTGGCAATGCATTAAAAAAATTACGCATTAACCTATGAAACCAAATTTTTCCTCAATAATTCTCCAAGGCCAGCTCATTTCTAATGGTAACTTTTCAAAACCAGGAATTAGCTTCTGCTTTTTCATTTAATTCCAGAGACAGATCCAAAAGCAAGCTGATAGCAAGGAACAGGGTGGGAATGAGACAGAGATCCAAGGGTGCACAGTAAATGAGGGTGAAATTAAAAGTTTGTCACAACTGCAAGAAGTCAAAGAGAAAAAAAAAAATAATCCCAGTGGATTTATGTGTTTGACAGTTCCAACACTGGGATTTGTCTTTTTACAGCCAGCCAATGCTCAAAGTTAAGCTTTAATAATTTGCTGGACTGGATCAGATTCAGCTTTTCCTATTCCAAGAGCAGTTATATCAGCACTGTGGAGGAAATAAGATTTAAAAATTGTTATTTTAGCTCAGACTTTATTTTAGACTCTCTCCCACAATCTTGATTGGTTTGAAATTAAATCAACTTACAAAAATCTAGTTAGCAACGGAATTCTAAATAAATCCTCTTGCACTGCAAGAGAAATTCAGTGTTTGCCTAAAGACAGGGTGCTTCATGCTTAGAGATGGGTAAAAATCTCAGTTACCTACAGATCTCTCAGAAATGGCATTTTGAGAAAGAAAACTCAAACCAAAACAATTGGAAATACAGTTCATCTTCAAGCAAATTCTTCAAAAAATGAAAGCCAGAATTACCAGTTAAAATCAGCAGAATGTTTCTGAGCAGCTCCAGCTACTCAGGGGATGAGGCTCAAAAACCAGAGTAAAATTGAACTTGTGACTCTTTGGGCTGATGAGGATTGGAAGCATTGGTTCATTTTTTATCTTTTATTAAATCTGCAGAGAGCAAGCCTTGTGCAAGCTCATTCCAAGTGTGGGAATGGAACTGGGAGGCTTGGGAAGGAAGGAAGGAAGAATTGCTAATTCTTTGCAAGCTTTCTGACACAGGGAGGAGGAAAACTCATCCATTACCAGAATGTAGCTCTGGCTCCTGCTGTAAACAAACTTAAGGAGGTACAGCTACAAGGCAGAGCCATTGTTCACTCCATGTCACCTCTGCACTGTCTTCATTAGCACCAGGATTAGCTAAATATAAGCTAAATTAAAATATAAATAATAAGGTTATATCTGCTGCAGAATTTAAAAGACACTATGAGGCAAATGTACAAGTGGACTGCAATATTCTGCAAATAAAGGCACAAGGGAAAAGAGCCAGATATTGATCCTAAAACATTAATGATCATCAGCACTACCAAAAAATAAAGTTATGGTGGCTTCTTCCAGTGTTTTGCTCCAAACTGTGATGTCAATCATGGCACATTTCAGAAAACAAGCAAAAGGAATTCCCAAGGAAATCGAGAGGAACTAAAATATAACAACAGCTGAAATAACGCATTGCTTCCCATTTATGATTTTATACAAACAACAATAAAATAAATAAGGAATAAATAACATTTATTTTCATTTCTCACACACCCCATAACCCCTTTCCCCAAGGCTGCTGCAGCCCATGCAGGTGCCTTACCTGAGTAGGAGCCCAGGGACACAGCCCAGCGCACGGTGAGTGCCAGCAACACCGTGATTGTCATCAGGCTCCACTTCTCCATGGCTGGAGACACTTCTGGGACACTCCAGGGACCTGGGAACACAGCAGGAGCATTGCTACAGCACCAGCCAGGCTTCTGTCCTCAGCCATTACTGCTAAACAGTCCCTCCCTTAATAACTCACTGCATTATTAACAAGCACAGGGGTTTAAAAAGTGAATAAATGGCCCAGGATAAAGTTCATGCCACTTCTCACCACGGCCAGATTATGCAAAGTCTGGTATGGGCACCACTGCTGGTTTAAACAAAAGAAAAGTTATTTAAAAGTTAATTAGCATCAGGAGATGTTATTCTCCATCCTTCTACCCCCAAAAAGCAACAGGGCTGATATCCCACCAAGCTTATTTCACCACATTAAGGATCCAGTAAAAGTAAGAAATATTGCCAAGAAACAGGAAAATTATTACGTTGCCCTATGCAAAAAAAAAAAAAAAACCCAAAACAAACAACTAAAAAAACCCTCAAAACATGTAGTGGTTTAGGTTTGTTGATTTGAGTTTTTTGGTTAATGTACTAAATAATGTGGTGGGTTTAGTGTTGGTTAAAATTATTAGTGTACTTACTTATTTTTTGTTGGGAGATATGCATTAAGAGGAGGGTAAAATAGGTTAAAAATTGAAAAGGTATTAAGAAAATTTTATTAATAGAATTAAAAGAATAAGAAGTATTAGAATAACACTTTTAGAATGTGGGGTTTTTTTGTTTGATTTTTTTTTTAATTGATAATGTAGAGATAAAACTTGGGATTTTAAATTAGTTATTATTTTTATAATAGTTTTTAATTACTTTTTGTAGGGAGATGTTAGGGTTAGGGCCCCTAACTACAGAACATGCAAACTTCAACCCAAAGAGTCAAAGAATTTTTAGTCTGAACTAGGAAAAAAGTGAGGAAGGAATTACTCCAGTCTTGAAGGGTACAACCGCCACAGCCTTTCCTTGCAGAAAAAGCATCATTTGATTTGAGTTTAATTCACTTGTTACTGACCAAAACAAAAATCCCATACAGCAGAAGCACTGAGCTGCTGTTTTAGTACCAGACAAGCAACATCCAAGGCATGTTTAGGTTATTCTTCTCCAGCCCCACCCATATTTATTTACTATTCACAGAAAGGTGTGACCCAACACCACTACCAAGGGGAAAAAAGAAGGTAAATAATAATATAAATCTGTGGCAGCAGATCTCCATCTATGGGTAGGAAGGTGAACACTGATATTTGCATGTTTTCACCTGTGCCTATGCCACAGGGGAGACACTTTCATCTAAATAAAAGATATATTTGTCCATCCTATCTCGACATAACATTAATTAATTACATCATCTTAATTATTACATAGCACCAGCCTCACCTACAGACTCCCCCATCTCTGTTCCGCTCATTTACTTTTGCTGTTCCCTACATTTGGAATAACAATTGTTTTCTGGGATATTGAGTTTTTCTCAGCTCTCAAAAGTGGCTCTTGAAGTATTCTTTCCTCCTTATTTTTCACCTTTAACAATTATCCCATATTACCTATAACAAAAAGCCACGTTTTTGTTAGATTCTAAAGCACGGAACTTTTAATTCTTGGTATCCTGTGGGGAACAATGTTAGACAAGGAATAATTTTTAGGGGATGATAAAGGCGGTATGGCCAATCCCAAATTTTTCACCTTTCTCTGGATGTGCAACATCTAGGGGGGTCTCTCAAGATCCCACCTGTAAGCATGAGGTGAAAGTCAGCTAAATAAATCCCAAAAAACCCGCTATCCTTCCACACTGCCTACGATAAAGGCTCGGATAAATAACACAAATACAAACCACCCACTCCTGGCCCAAGGAGGCAGACAGAACCCAGCATGCCCCTGAATAGCACTTGTTTTAAAAGAGGTGTCAGCACACGTTTCAGCAGCTGAAAAACGCACAAAGCGAATGAAGAATTTCATTTCTCCCAGCAACACTTGTCTACAACCTTGCTGTTTCCCTAATCCTTGTCAGGAGACGCCTTTATTCCTCACCCTTCCCCCTCACACCTCGCTGTGCCCTCAGGGCGGGCCGGGGCTGTGGGGCTCACACCGGGGCCGAGCTGCCCCCGGCCACGGGCGGGCCCTGCCGCCCCTCAGCCCCCTAAACCTCCCCGACCCGCTCTCCTTGGCCCCCCTCAGCCCCTCAGCGCCCTGAGGCGGCTCACCCCACAGCCCCCTGACCGCGCTCACCCCACAGCCCCCTGACCGCTCACCCTCGTCACCGCGCAGCGCCCGCACCTCCCTGAGCTGCTCAGCCCCCGCTGCCGCTCTCGGTCCGCCGCTCTCGGTTCCCCGCTCTCGGTTCCCCGCTCTCGGTCCCCCGGTTCCCCTCAGCCCGTCCCGCCCGGGGCTCTCACCGGGCTCGGGCCGGGCGCGCGCGCTTCCGCCTGCGCGGCGCCTTCCGGGCGCGCTGTGCGCGTGCGCGGGGCGGGAGCGCCTCAGGGAGCTCCGCCATGGCCGGGGCCGCGCTGCGAGCGCTGCCGCCTGCTCCGGGAGGAGATAAAGCTCCAGGGAAACCTCCGGGAGAGCTGGACAGGGGCTCTGGACAAGTGATAGGGGAAGGCGGAATGGTTCTCACTGCCACAGGGCGGGGTTAGGCGGGATATTGGGCAGGAATTGTTCCCTGTGAGGGTGGGCAGGCCCTGGCACAGGGTGCCCAGAGCAGCTGGGGCTGCCCCTGGATCCCTAAAAGTGTCCAAGGCCAGGTTGGACAGGGCTTGGAGCAGCCTGGAATAGCGGAAGGTGTCCCTGCCCATGGCAAGAGTGGCGCTGGATGGACTTTAAGATCCCTTCCAACCCCAGCCATCATGTTTGGGTTGAATTCATGTTTCTCTACTATGCCAGCCAGCTGGGGAGCAGCTCCTCAGCCTTTACGGCTTGGAGTTTATATCTGGGAACCGATTGGTACATAAAGCTCTTAGCACAGAATCTCGGGCTGGAAGGGACCACAGTGGGGTCATCTGGTGGCACCTCCCTGCTCAGGCAGGGCCATCCCTGGCACAGAGTTGTGTCCAGACAGCCTCGAGTGTCTCCAGCGAGGAACACTCTGAATCTCTCTGTGATGCACCATAGGCCTTGCTTTTAAAGATTTCAGTCTTACCCTTTCTGATTTTCTTGAAGGTCTTGACAAAGCACAGAGCATAACAGAAATCAGAGAACCACAGGATGGTCCGGGTTGGAAGAGACCTTAAAGATCATCTCATTCCACACCCTGCCATGGGCAGAGACACCTTCCACTATCCCAGGCTGCTCCAAACCCCATCCAACCTGGTCTTGTCTTCTCTTTGTGTGTCTGACTGAGGTCAGGACATGAAACTGAGATTATTCTTAAAATTAAAACCACATACTGAGGGTTTCATGGTCACACCTGCCAGGTGAGCTGGCAGCAGTGCTGTCCTTGGGCTGGAATCCCAGGGCTGAAAGTTGTGATGGATTTAAACACAGCTGCTACAAAAAGCAAATGTGGTCAAGAAATGTCTGATCACTTACAACAGAAATATTAAACTAAACAGAGATTACTGGAAAACCAAGTGATTTATAATTTTCTTTTTCAGGTGTACAGATTATTTTTAAAAGATACAAGCACTATAAATATAATATCGCATGACACTAGAGATAGCTTTTCTTCCTTGATGTTTTTCCAATGCTGATTTTCCCCTATCCCAACCATTTTTGAGTGCAAATTCTTTGGATGTCCTGGCCCCTCTTACACCTGCCATAATTTCAGCCACTTGTGGTGTTGCCTCATGTGGGATGGTGTGAAGAGACTGAAAGCTGTCTTAAACAGATAAAGGTAAAAATCACACCTCTCTGCTGGCTTGCCAAGGTGTTTGGAGCTGCAATCCTGTGGAAAATGGCAGATTATGACCACCAGATTTTACATAGTTTGCCTAATCTGATATACTCGGTAATTTATATTCCTGCTAGGCAAAGTGCATCCATTTCAGGATTTTGACAGGATGTCTGGAAATGCCAAGTCTGTAAAATAAAGATAATCCTACAAATTCATCAATTACAAACTAACTCAGGGTTATGCCTCCTGAACCCACAGCGGCTGGAGCTGCTTTATTCACTGAAAGTGAATTGCTAAACCCGGGGGAAGATTTCCTATCTCAGTACCTCTCTCCTCTCCTACTCTTCCCTCCAGAATTTTCCATGCCCAGAATTTCCCAAACAGCAAGGCCGGGGAGCGCTGATAACTCAGCAGCTCCTACCGTGAAATAAAAATTTAAAAATAAATTTAAAAATAAATTTTAAAAAGAGTTTTAGGATTTTTCCTTGGAGATTATTGCTAATTCTGTGCTGGAGCTGGGATGGGAGAGCAGGAGCCCACGGCCGCACATTCAAGTGCATTTTTTCAATTAGCCGAGCGCTCTTTGTTGCAAGGTGAAATCATTCACTCCCCGGGAAAGCTTTTTTATTGAATGCTTTCTAAATACTCGCATCGGGCGCGTCGCCTGGAATTGAGTCTCTGTCACTTGTGTTTCTGCGGTGACTTTGACCAGATCAATGACTGGAAAAGGCATTCAGGACACATTGATACCGCGGGGTAGGAGACGAGCGGGGTTTGGTGCTCAGGAGTAAAGAGAAGCCGATAATGAGCAGATAAACGGCCTTTCTTAACCCTTGGCGTTCTCGGGAGGCTTCGGAGCTCCGCTGCCTCCTCTCCTCCACCCCAGCTCTATGCCTTGGTGGCAGCCGAGCGCTGGCAAGGCAAAAATCCCGCGGGTATTCCATAAATTTGGGGTGAAATGCGGCCAGAATAATGAAGAAGTGTTTCCTAGGGCGGGAGTGGGGGGAAGAACCTGCGGCCATAAAAAGTTCCAGCTCATCCAGGATTTCGTTTCTGAGCGGAGCCGTGGTGCCGGAGCGAGCGGGGGAACAAACTCTGGAGGCAGTTTGGAATTGCAGATTCCAAATCTGCAGATTCCCAGACGATCCCGACACCAGGACATCGGCCGGGATTTAGCGGGCACAGAGCCGGGAGCTGCCTTCAGGAGCTTCGGCTCTTTCGCATCCTCCTTTGCCGAGCAAAACCAGGAGTAAATGTGTCAAAACAACTACCTGAGCTTGCAGGGAAACGGATTCATTTTTATTTTCCCCCACGAAATATTGGCATTTAATAAAGTAAATACAAATTATTGAGGGTTTGGGGTTTTTTCTTCAATCCCTGCGTTTCTCTGGGCGCTGGGGACACGGAGTTTCTCTCGTCCGACCCGGGGATCCCAGCTCGGGGGATGCTCCGAGTCCTCGGTAAAGCAGAGCGGGACATTCCATCCTTTCCTGGAGAGGAGAGGTTGGGAGGTTTTCGCGTGTCCCGGCTTTTCCCATTTCGCTGAACCTCAAGAAAATCGGGATTTTTATCGCACCTGGAGTTCAAAGACTCTCCCTCTCACATTTTGCCGTCTTAATAAAGTCGCGCGGTTCCTGCTTCCCCAGCTTGCTTACCAAATCCCGGATTAATAAAGTTTACTTAGTTATTTAAATAGATTAAATGTCACATTTTAAATGGAAGGGGAAGGTTCTACCTTCCTGACCTATTTTTCATTTCTGATTTAGAAAAAGGCAAGATTAGCATGGATATTGCATTTTCAAGGACCTCGCCACTATTAAATAGACTGTTAAGTGCATTTTATGGCTGAAGAGTCTGTTCCCAGTTCAGTCTGGAAGACGTGCTAAGTTCATCTCTACCTGCTACATTGAACATTCACTGACTAAAATACTTCCTGTGGATGTAATACCTATGCTCTGTATCTTTTAAGTACATAACGCTTAATGTTTTAGGACTGGTAACACGTAATTCAATAAAAGCCCCCGGAATTGAAGTGTTGCCTCTCAAGAAAACCGGATCGCGGGTGTTTGCCCGGTTGCAGAGACCCCCGGCTCGGGGAGGAGGCTCCGGGGATGGATGACACGGATGCTCCGGGCTGCATCCCGGGGGATGCCCGGTTGCGGACTGTCCGCAGCCACGGGGATGGGCAGCGTAACTTGTGCGCGGAGCTCTCTGCGATTCCTCGCTCGCTGCCTTTTAACACCAATAAAACGCTCCCGGCAATGGCCAGGTTGTTTTTCCGCCTCCCCGGAGCAGGCGGGGACAGGCCCCGAGCGCTTCTCGGACCTAAGAGAGAGAGAGAGCACAAAACTGCCCGAGGTGCTCTGAGAGGCAAAATCCCATCGAATTCCCCCATCTCCCGGGAACCGCCCCCGAGCCCCAAGAGGGAAAAATCCCCACTTCCCCTAAAGCAAGCCCCGCTGTCTGTCTCCGGGAGTGGGAGACCCCCGAGAGCCCCGCCAAAGATGAGGGGCACCCATCCCAAAGCGAAATGTTTGCGCTTCTTCCTTTGTGTCCGGCTCAGGACCCCGGGCCGGCTCGGGCGGTGCGGGTTAAATCCCCCGGTACCGCCGAGCCGAGCCCGGACCCCCCGAGGAAGCCGGAGCCGTTCTCCAACGCTGCCCGTGTCCCAGAGGGGGCTGATGCCGCCGGTGGATGATTTCCTCCGGCCACCTCTCGGTGCGACAGACCGAGAAGGGAAGGTCTCCGATGGACATCGCTCCCTGGGCCCCCGGAGCGCTCTCGGCGCTGTCCCCTCCGGTAAACCTGGCCTCAGTTCTGCCCTCCCGCAGCTCCGGAGCGGGGTCTCGGATCGCTACCCCCCTCCGGGGACACTGCTGCGGGGCTCGGCTGGGGGCGGGCTGGGGGGAAACCCCGAACGCTGGGGCTGCTACTGTGATAAAAAAACACACGCGAGATAAATACACGTTTATAAATAACGGCAAAAGCTCTTCTCCTGCCTTTTCCAAGGCTCGCAGCAGCCTTTCAACACCCATTACCCGGAACTTTCAGCCCCGCGCTGTGCCCGGGAGAGACCGGGGATGCTATAAATAGGCGGCGTTGGGAGCCGGGAGCGCCGAGAGGGGGGAAAGGGGGGCGCAACTCCCGCGGCCGCGCAGCGAAACGAGAGGGTTCCCCAGGAGCCCCCCATCAGCCGAGGAAATGGCCCTGATGAGCCCCATTCCGTCCCTTTTTTCAACCAGCGTGATGGTTTAGAGGATCAGGGCCAGATCCTATCGCCAGATCCTATTATAAATTCCTTCCCCCGGCGGAGGGAGCGGCGGGGCCGTAATTGGAATAAATAAGGAGCGGGGTCGGGGAGGGTGCAGGGGGTGGTGGTTCTGGGTAAACTCTCGGGGCTGCGGGAGGGTCATTTTCCCGGTGTTTCGGATCTAGTTACTTCCAACACACCCCAGGGACCGACGTGACACGACTTATACTAATGGGCATCTGTCACCGGCCGTGTCAAGTTTTGCCATATGCGGCGGACAAGTTTGTGGAAGGGAAAACAAGGGAAAGAACAAGGGAAAGAGTTTCTGTTGTCTGGCTGTGGCCCGTGGCTGAGGGAATTTCGCCGGGATATGCTGCTCCCGGTCCGGCTGTGAGGGCTGCGCCCACTCCGCTGGGAGCCGGAAAAGCTGCTCTGGTCCCGGCTGCAACCCCTCCCCTATTTGGGAACCGACTTTTCACAACCCCTGGACCCCCAATCCCCTCCGGTAGCATTGCGGGACCCGCCGGAACGCCCCGTCGCGCCGCCCGCTGTAAGAGCGTGCCCAGGTCCGTGCCGTCCCGAGCGGCTGCGGGCGCCGGGGGTGCTCCCGGTCCCCCGAATTGCTCTCGGATTCCCGGGGGACTCCCGGCCCCGGGGGTGTTCCCGGCTCCGAGAGTGCTCCCGGCCCCGGGAGTGTTCCCGGCCCCGGAGGTGCTCCCGACCCCGCGGGCCGTGAGGGTAATCCCGGTCCCCGCGGATGCTCCGGGGTGTTCCCGGATCCGGGTGCTGCGGGGATGCTCCTGGTCCCGGGGATGCTCCTCGTCCCGGGGGGGGGCGCGCCCGTTCCCCGCGGGTGCAGCGGGAGCTGCCGCGCCCCCCGCAGGCCCCGGTGCGCCACTGCAGCCCCGCCGCCACCGGCAGCCCCCACCTGCCCGCACGGCCCCGCTGCCGCTCACGGCCCCGCGGCTGCGGGTGGCCGGCGGCTCCCGCGGGGAGGTGGCGGAAGGATGGGAGGCTCATCCCGGGTTTCTTCCCGAGCCCCGCGCCTTCCCGGTGCTGCCCGGCCCCGGGAAGGGCTTCTCCTGCGGGCCGCTGTCCTCGGCGATGGAAAGCGGGGGAGAGAAAGAGGCCGGAGGTTGCGGAGGGAGAAGCGGTTCCCGGAGGGAGGCAGCGGGCAGGAAAGTTGCCGGTGCCGCCGCCGCCGGCGCGCAGATGCCGAGCTGAGGCATTGCTGCTATGTGGGGAAATATGAGCGAGTAATTTTATAAGTAACAAAGGCTGGGGAATGGAATGAGCCCCTGTTATCCGGTGTCCTCTGGAAGCCCTGGATCAGCAGCTTCTTGAGCCTCGCAGCGACTCCGGGCAGAGGCTCCTTTCTTTTTTTCCCAGGGGATCGGCTAAATATAGAAACCCCCTCGATCGCACGAATCACCCACCATTTGCTGTTTGTGTAAAACCGATTAGCCAGACACAACTGTGAAACAAGTCGTTCCTCTGCCACCGCCACATTCCGCTCCACGGGGTTCCGCGGGGCCGTGGGTGCCCGCGGAGGGCCCCGCGTGTCCCCGCTCCCTCCAGGTTCTCCCTGTCCCCAGCAGATGATTAGCGAGTCCTTATTTATAAAGTTCAAACGATCTCATCACCGGGGCTGCTCGGTTTATTTTAGTCTCTGTATGCGGAGGTATAAATATTTACTTAGGAAGAAATAATATTTACTGCTTACCAGGAAAGCAAGGACACTTTTATTTATATATTTATTTTAAATCCACGGCTGCCGGAGGGTTGTTGGAGGGGAAATAAGCGCCTGCTTCAGCTCCTCCCGCAGCCGAGCCTGCCGCATCCCGCATCCCGCCTGTATTTTACGCCGCCGATTTTCCTAACAAAGACAACGAATTATTTGAGCGGAAAAACAAAATTCACGACGGTTTCCCGAGGTGACAAAAATTCAACTTTGTAAGAGGGAGATAATAAAGCACCAAACATTGTCAGTGCACAGGAGACACCGAGATCTCAGCAGGCTCAACCCCCCGACGCGCCGCTTTAAATATTATAACGCTACATATTAATTTTTTTTTTCATTTTGACTGTCTCTTTATTTTAGCCTCGAAAATAAATATACATATATGTATGTATATTATTTTTTAATTTTCCCAGCTGACAATAAAGCTGAGTTATTGGGAATTAACTGGGAAAGGCCGATCCCTTCCCGCGGGAAGAATCGCTGCTTTAAGCCTGATTATTTCCCTGATCTAAACGAAAGATCCGCGCTCGGACACCGCACGGCCGCGGCCTGAATATATATATGTATTTTTTCCCCTCTAAAATGAATAGTAAACATTGATTAAATCGACCCAACTTGTTTTATTTAAAATAATTTCCCTTATAATTAGCCCCGACCGCAGACCCGAAGCGTACCTATTCCGGCCGGGAATGCCGCAGCGCCGGGATGTAGTGTCGAAGTCAGGCCGAGAAAAATTAATATATTTAGGGAAACATCACAGCGCGCTCGCGGGAGCCTCGGATCTGCCGGGGAAGGTTGGAATTGGAAGGAATCTGGGTGATGCCGGCCCCGCCGCGGCGGCCGCTCCGCGATCGAGCAGGGCCGGGAGCTGTCGCTGCGCGGCCGCGCAAGGCGCATCCCAGAACGGGTGGAGGGAGCGGGGGAAGCTCCGGTACCGGCGGAACCCAAAGCTCCGCGGCACCGGAGGAGCGGAGATCCGCGGCCGCGCCCCGAGCGCGTCTCCGACCTCCGCGGCCGCGCAGCCCGTCCTGCGGGCCGGGGTCACAAAGACACCGCTCACACAGAGACGGGCAGAGCATTTTAAAAATTTATTTACAAAGTTGTGTACAACACGAAGGGATAACATTTAGAATACATATATTCATTCATATATAAACAGACTTCTATAATAGAATGACAGCGTTTTTCCTCCTTTTTTTTTCTCTCCAAAATTCTTTTTTTTTTTTTCCCTGTTCGTTCGTTTAATATTTAAAATTTTCCCCGCTTATTTCTTTTTTTTATACAATTATTTTTTTTTCTCGTGTGTTCGTTTATTTCGGATAAAACCGCTCGGAGCGCCGGAACCTTCAAAAAAAGTGAAAGTTCGCAGCTCCTAATCGCGACCGTCATTTTCGCCTCTTTAGAAAAATAAAAACCCCGAAAGCAACGTCAGTGATTTTTGATACAAATATGTACAAGCGGCGGCGGCCGCTGCCCGCTGCTGCTCCGAGCCCGGGCGGCCGCGGAACCCCGAGGGGGCGGCCGGAGCTCCCCGGGGCGCTGCCCGGAGCTACAGCCCGGGGCTACTGCGCCGGCCACTTGGCCTGCACGGCTGCGGCGGGGGCTGCGGGCTGCAGGAACTGCCCCGCGATGATGTTGGTAGGCACGCTGAGGATGGGGGCGATGGCCGCGGTGGTCCTGGCCAGCGCCAGCGGCTGGTGGGCCATGAGAGCCGACTGTACGGTGACCGGCGGCCGCAGGAAAGTCTGTGCGCTGGCGGCCGAGCTGGCGGCGGGGACGCCGATGATGTTCTCGATGCTGAAGGACGGGCGGCTGCTGGGCTCCGATTTGACGATGGAGCCGGCGGCGCCCAGGCTGTTGAGCTGCAGCTGCAGGCTGGGGCTGAGCTGGGAGTTGAAGGCTTTGCGGCTGAGCTCGCTGGACGGCAGCAGCGGCACGGCGGGCGGCAGCATGGGCCCCACCGGGGGGATGTAGGGGTACTGCAGCGCGGCCGCGGCCGCCGCGGGGTGCGTGTAGGCGCCGGGGTGCAGCCCGTAGGGGCGGCCGTAGGGTCCGGCCAGGCCGTAGGCGCCGAAGCCCTGCATCATGAGCGCCGTCTGGTCCCGCAGGTGCTCCTGCTGGTGCCGCTTGAAGCGCTTCCTGCGGCGGAGGAAGCTGCCGTTGTCGAACATGTCCTCGGACTGCGGGTCCAGCGTCCAGTAGTTGCCCTTGCCCGGGTTGCCGGGCTCCCGGGGGATCTTGACGAAGCAGTCGTTGAGGGAGAGGTTGTGGCGGATGCTGTTCTGCCAGGCGGGGAACTTCTCCCGGTAGTAGGGAAAGCGGTTGCTGATGAACTCGCAGATGCCGCTGAGCGTCAGCTTCTTCTGCGGGCTCTGCAGGATGGCCATGGTGATGAGGGCGATGTACGAGTAGGGCGGCTTCACCAGGCTGCTCTTGGGCTTGCTCTGCCCCGCTGCCCCGCCGCCGCCGCCGCCGC